>NW_019384796.1:0-28960 GCF_000671375.1 Centruroides sculpturatus | reverse complement strand
CTATTCAACCCCTTATAACGAAGGAATAATTTTTTTAAATTAATAAATTAATATTTAATTCGATAAAAATTAGCTTAATTATCTTTTAAAATAAATCAATTAATTAATGATTTAGCTTTAATTATAATTTATATTTGATAAAATGTGTTTTATTTTTAATTAAAAACAAAAGCATTAATTTGTTTTAAATCCCTTCCAAATTTGACATTTAAATAAATTTTAAATCATTGTTTTTGGTTTAGAATTATTGAGAAAAATTCTTATACAAAGAGAAAGCCATAATTTAATTTTAATGTGTCTTAAAATAATAAATTAAATTTAAGAATTTTTTTATTATATAAAACATTCGAAAAACTTAGAAAAAAATAACATAACGCCTTTCTTTTATCTATAATTTTCGAGTTCTGAAAGAAAAAAAAAAAGCAAGCATGAAAAATTCCATTACAAACATGCAATGTGAGGTACAGTACTATTCTGTTGAATGTTTAATTCACAAATTTTTTTCCATACAAATGTACAGTACGTGTTAAAAATACTTTCCACGTATTTCCTACGTTAAACTTTTATAATTAGTATCTAAAAATAATGATAATTTACTTGATAAAAAGATCTTACAGATTAAAAAAAAACACACACCTTTTATTCATTAATAATCCTACATTTACTATCATTACTTGGCATTCCTGTGTCGTTTTAATATATTAATAAATATTTTTGTTTGTAAGTAGGTAGATCTTACTGGTATGAACAAGCTAAGAGTGTTTTATTAAAGAATATTCGCGAAGAAAGAAACTATAACGTTGCAAAGAATCTTATACTTTTTATTGGAGATGGAATGGGAATAACTACTGTAACGACTGCTAGAATCCTAAGGGGTCAGTTAATGGGACAAAATGGAGAAGAAACTGAATTAGCCTTCGATAAGTTCGAAAATGTAGCACTTTCCAAGGTATGAACTTATTTATCATCACTAAAACGTCTTCTCTGTAAGCGCATCTCCGAAGAGGGTGTGAATAAATGATGATTTAATACCCGAAATGCTTTGTTTTATATATTTTTAAAAAATTATAATAGGTAAATTATATAAATATCGAGAAACTGGAACATTTCTAAACGAATTTTTGATTAATAAAAATTCGTTTTTCTATTGATTTATACCGTTGAATCGATTGATTAAACTGTTTGAATTGATCTATTGATCGTATTTCTATTGATTTAAATCGTTAAAATTTAAAAATAAAACAAACAAATTAGTAATAAGAATAGTAAATTATGTATAAATTAAATAAAATTATAAACATTAAAAAAATTGATTAAAATTCTCTTTATATACGTGTAATCTGTAGTGCGGTCGCGAACGTCACAAGAGAATGTCACGTTCTCTTGTGACGTAAAATTATTTGAGAAATTGAAAGTTATTTTTCTACTTTACAGACTTATAATACAGATAGCCAGGTGGGAGACTCGGGTGCTTGTGCGACGGCTTTACTTTGCGGAGTTAAAAGTCGCTTCGAAACCATAGGTTTGGATGATAATGCCATTTATGATAAATGTTTTAGTAGTTTCACCTCACGTATTACATGCCTTACAGACTGGGCCCAGCAAGAAGGTAAGACCATCTTAAATCCTTACTCACAGAACATACTTTAGTAATATCGAAGTAATGAAATTTTCAAGAGAAATTATAGTAATTCTGTTAGTAAGTCATCCACATTAAAGTTAGAAGAAGAAAAAAAGAAAGGAAAATATATTAATTCGCTTCATTTTAATAATTATACTTTCGTTATTTAAATAATGAGTAATATTTTTAATGAAAATAACACAAGCAGAATAATTAAATTAGAAAATAATTCGCCAGAAAATGTATTACAGTTAATTCATTAGAAAGAAAAATAATTTGATTTTTTTCTTTCTTTCTTTGAATAAATAATTAAAAATAATACTAATTTTTCAGGGATTTTTTGTTATTAATCTCATTAGTTAAACAACGTCAACAATACGCGCATCAATGTTTTTCCTTTATTAAACAGAGAACTGGATGGGTTATTTGCATTGTCTTTGTAAGAGGCATTCTAATTGAAAAAAAAAAACTAGAAATTGATTAAGCGAGGTTAATAAAAATGGAAGAAAAATGTTTACGAATGGAATTTTAAAAACTTTCGTTTTTATGAAAGAAAACAAGAAAAAAAAGGGAAATTACTTGGATATTTATTCGAAAAATGCAATAAATATTTCATTTGTTGTGTGTGTATTATGACAATCGTTCAAACTGATAACAAGCTGACGTTAATCAGATTTCAACTGATTTTACTTCTTCTCTAAAGCATAAATATTAAAAAATTGCCTTATATTCATTCATGCGATTGTATCAAAACGGTTCGATAAGCAATACTTCCGAAATGCCTCAGGTTAAAGAACTACTACTCATTCTTTACTATATAAAAAGTACTTGTAAGTAAATGATGTTTCCTTCTCTTTGTGCATAATTTTTTTCAAATCTGATCCCATTTTATTCAGAATAAATAGAACTTTTCTACTATAGAAAGTAACAATGTTATAGTTTTCTATGGATAGACTTTTTATTTTATTTTTTAACATTTTCTAGGTAAAGCTACGGGTGTGGTAACTACTACAAGAGTTACACACGCTACACCAGCAGCTGCGTATGGTCATGTTGCTAGTAGATATTGGGAAAGTGATGACAAGATGCCAGAAGATGCTAAGAGCGCTTGTAAAGATCTGGCCAGGCAGCTAGTGGAGGACGAACCTGGACAAAACATAAATGTGAATATAGAATTGTTCTGTTGAATATATTTTTCTCTGTATGTGTAGCTAGGGCATTGCTCTATGAGAAAAAAATAACATAACGCCTTTCTTTTATCTATAATTTTCGAGTTCTGAAAGAAAAAAAAAAAGCAAGCATGAAAAATTCCATTACAAACATGCAATGTGAGGTACAGTACTATTCTGTTGAATGTTTAATTCACAAATTTTTTTCCATACAAATGTACAGTACGTGTTAAAAATACTTTCCACGTATTTCCTACGTTAAACTTTTATAATTAGTATCTAAAAATAATGATAATTTACTTGATAAAAAGATCTTACAGATTAAAAAAAAACACACACACCTTTTATTCATTAATAATCCTACATTTACTATCATTACTTGGCATTCCTGTGTCGTTTTAATATATTAAAATTATTCTTAAACTCGAAGTTTCCTCCGCTTTAGAATAGCGTAAAAATTGTCTGTCCGTAACGCTTTAAAAATTAAGATATTATAATCCTCTTTAAATGAAAAGTTTTCTGACTTTATGTAAACCGATAAGCTGTCTTCTCGGAAGTTTTCTTTACTTTCGTATTAATTAAACGTGTAATAACAGAGCAAACAGGTTCAAATTCATTTCCTTCTCGTCTTTCTTCACCTAATTAGATTTTTCTGTCTTCATGTAGTCGATGTTATTTTCTCTCATTCATTCGTTATATCCCAACAAGCTGTGTTCTATTCATCGCATTTATTTACTTTCAGTTCTCTTTAATAAAAACTAAAAAGAAAAGGAAGAACAACAGGAAGAAAGTAACGAAAAAAAAATCGTTCCTTAATGATGAGAGATAATAAAATATAATTTTTTACCTTATATACTTTTAGAATATTTCTATTTTTTTTATATTCATATAATAAGATCACATTGTAACTAAATTGAAGTTTTTTTTAAAGTAAAAATAAAATAAAAATTTAATAAACTTTCAAAGTTTTTAATAGGTCTATTGTAGAATTTTATAAAAAGTTTATTATTATTATTATTTTTTGAATATCCATTTACAGAATTAAATCCACTTTCTATATAATGTTATTAACTTCAAATCGATGAAGAATTGAATTTATATTGCTATACATATATGTATTTTTTAAATCTATATTTAAATGTTTAAAGTCGAATTACGTTTTCTAGTCGATTTTGATAATAGTAAAGTTGTTGAAATATACCTTAGTTAGTAGTATACAACAATAATAATCGCATATGTATAAGAGCCCCTGGGATGTAGTGTTCTATAGTTAACATTTGTGAAAGACAGAGAAGAGATAAGTTCGGCAGGTGGAACCGACTGAGGCGATAAAACAACGCATCTGTGGTCTCTACACAGCGATCCCTTATCTTATCTTTGCTTCTAAATATCTCTGGTGGTTATGTGACATAATATAACATTGCCAAAGGGCCACTTATTCTTCTAAGTGATAAACAATTATATTCTTATTCACATAAGTGATAATAAGTTTTTAAAGTTTTTTTTTTACATATACTTTTTTGTAAATTACACAAACCTAAATTTAGATTTTTAATTTGTAATTAGTGTCATGAAGACTGTGCTAATTTACATTTTATTAAATTATATAGTCTTTATACGTTTTTTCAACTTTAATAGGTAGTGGATCTCGAGGGCCCTAAACAAAATTAATTTTTAGGCCGTCATCACATAATCTAAACTTAAATATATCTTTTAATAAATTATACTTGAAAAACAATTTTTTATTTTATTTTATTTTGAATGCATTAAAACTTATTTCGGGCTTCTTAGAGTAACCAACTGTAAGGATTCTCTTGGTCCTTAGACAAATATCCATTCTGTCTTTAGTATAATGTGTCACTGAGTGTAAATCTACAGTTTTTTTTTTTAAATATTTGTAAAATATTTTTTTGAAATAATACTTAACTTTTATTTAGGAAAAGGGAATTTATCAAAAAAATTTTTTTTCTTATCTATCAATTACATCGGTATTAGTCTTTCACTCAGGAAACAAAGAACTGCAAACAACTATTATTGTCCAAGGATATCATCAGCATTACCACTAAGGCAACATCCAATCAATAGTGATCATAAGCTTGTAAGCTCTATTGTAAGTTCTTATTGCCACAACTCGCTAATAACCTACTTATAGAAATCTGAAAATCGTTATTTCCGATATAAAACTTGGCAAAAAAAAAATCAGTTTATTCACTTATCTTTAGTCATATCCGTTTTTTACAACGTTAGTTATTATTCAACTTAGAAGATTTTTTAAATAACAATTCTTGTGGCATTTGGCACAAAGCATAGTCCAAAATAACTGAAGACGAATTTATTCCATTTAAAAATAGATACTTGGTTTCTTCTGAGCTTGACATTATTTTATTTTCCTATCCTACAGCATTTTGTCTAATAACTCTTATCAACTCTTCATAAATTACAGAAGTTAAAGGTTCAAATTAACAAAAGATTACAGCTTTTAGTTAGAAAGTTTGCCTTTCTTCGCTGCTAGAAATTTAAGAAGCGTGGACACCATTTTTTTCTCCTCTTTTTTGTATTATTTTAACTGTAAAAAATACTTAAATTTTTTCGTTTGGAGAAGAAATATCTATAGAAACACCCCTAGGAAAAAAATATACTTTCAGCATTTAATACATTCAAGGGACAGATGCCTCTAAGAAAATATCAATAAATTCTTAATTAAATAAATATTTAAGATTTATTCTTTATTAAATATTTAAATATTTATGTGTTTTCTATGAAATTTTAAAAGGTTAAAAGTTTAAAATTGCTATTAAATAACATTTTTAAAAACAAAATCGAAATCATAAATGACGTCACACTCCATTTCGTTGTTTTTGTATAAACTTTGATATAAAATTCAGTACAAATTTAAATGTTTCGTAACGAGATTTTGATAGTTTAAAGAAACTTTAAAATAGAAAATTCACATGATGTAATATGAATTTGTTCAAAATTTTTATTATAAAATGAACAAAAATCAATAGTTGACTTCTGAGCATTTTTGGGAAATTTCTATTAAATCTGGTTTTTATTAAATATAGTAATTTATAGATGTAATTATCAGAAATATCACTAAAATTATATTACAAAAAATATTTTTAATGATATAAATTTCAAATACAGTATGAATAAATACGTTAAATTTATTTTTTCGTTATTTATATAATTTTTTAAAATATTTTAATAGTTCTAATATTTTTATATCAATTATATTAAAAATATTTTTTAATATTTACGTATTAAACAATAACTTTTTTAAAATCCTTAATTTCAGATTTAAAATAGGTAATGTATATCTGGCGCCATCTGATGTCGAAAATATAAGATAACTTCAAAAAGTTTCAATTATAAAGAAAATTACAATTGTATTAGAAATTAAATTTAGAAATTTAATAGAAAAAAAAATTAGGAAAGTAATTATAAAAATATTAAAATATATACATTATTTTAAAGAAATAAAACTTCTGTCAGCAATAGAAAATCTAGAAGTATGATTGCACCCCTTTAAGAGCTAACCATGCTGGTGCCAAGTGTTATACTGTACTAGAACAAAATCAAGGCTGAGCTACTAAAATCAATCATTATATCATATTTGTATGCTATTAATTATAAATGGATTAGCCCATAAGCTAAATAAACTGCAATTTAGTGCCTCGAGTTAGGAGGCTATAACTTAGGGCCTCGCATTTTTATATGTAATGTATATTCGTTGGAAAAGGAAGGCCTGTCATATGTTACAGCTTAATGACACAACAAGTCTTAAATGTTAAAAATAGTGCAAATGTTATAATTAATATTTATAAATTATTATTATTATTAAATTAGAAATAATAATTTAAATACTTTTAGACATAAAATGCAGAAAATTTAAGTGAAAAAATTACTTCTAAATTTAGTTTAATTACACTAAAACGATGGGAAATTAAAAATAATGATTTTAATATTAAATATATTATCAAATTAGCTACTTTAGGAATAAAAAATTAGATTAATATTAAAGTTTTTCTTGATATAAAATGGAGAAATGGCGTCGTATACCAGTAAAACATCATTGCTTTGATAGAATAAATATGTAGTACATTAAATCTGCTGTACTTAAAGTATACAACAGCTGGCTACGCATTATTGTGAAATTTTATTACCTAAAAGACGTCAGATAAGCTTTTCGTATCAATATTTTAGAAGAGCTTCGATTATCTGAAAGAATTTTCATGAAATCAATTTGAATAATCGAATGTCTTTAGAGCTATAATGATGGATTACTTTTGTATATTCGATAAGAAAAGATTTACTTAAATTTTCAAAATAATATATTTTATTTTATTACCTCTTACCTCTAAATATTAATTACAATAATAATAATAATAATATTATTATTTCTAATTTTATAACTACATAAATCTGCCTTAAGTAATTATTTGTGTTTTAACGTTATATTTTATAGGATTACGGTTGGTTTTATTGGAAATTTAATTTATTTTATTTAAAAAATCAATAAAATATAAAAATTAAAGGTCTTATTTTCAGTTTTTGGTTGTTTAATTTTACTCTATTCATTTCATTCATTTTAGAACTATTGTCAACTACATGAATCTAACATGTTTTTATGAGATTGTTTTTGAAATTTTAGGTTAAAACGTCTTAAACTTATTGTGTCCCTAAGCTATAACAGGCCCTTCCCCTCCAACAAATAATACGTATAAAAAACTAAGATCCTAAGACCCTAGCTTCATAACTCGAGGCACTAAGCTGTAATCTGTCTAACATACGTGCAAATCCGACTTTAGCTTTTAGATTATTAATAGAATTTTAATGACAATTTCGATCCAAAAATTTGTTTGAGTAAAGTAAATTTCTATATTCCAATAATTACAACATCGATATTATGTTTGTAAAGTATAACAAAAATAATATTAAATAAAATATGTCATTGCATGATACGAATCAGCTATTCATTTTTATGTTTTTATTGGAACAACAATAGCGCGAAAGTACATTCAAAGATTTTAATGTTAAGAATTTCGTATATAGAATCGATTCTTAAATGTTTTTACATAAAAAAATATATCAAAAGCATTCAAAACTTTTATTGATATCTCAATTTAAGTAATTCTGAGGAATTCAGATAAATTTATCGCTATTCCAATAACGATAGACGTATCTATATTCCTTAGTGTAAGATCATTATGATCATCAAGAAATTTTGTATTTATCCAATTGATTAATTCTACAAAAATTAGAATTTTATAGAATGTTTCCTCCCTCACTAACTGATCATTATAGATCAGGGCATGAAATAACATACAGGAAGACTTTCCACCCCTTATAGAAATTAAGAACCAAAATGGAGGAAAGCGTTTTAAAAATTTAAATCAAAAGGCTAATAAAAATAAGTTTCTCTTATTCTATTTTGTAATGAAAATAATTAAAACATAAACAAAAAAGTCTAGCTACGATTTGCGTAACTTTCCCGGCTGTTATGAGATTTTATTTAGAAAATAACTTTTATATTATTAATTATAATAAATAAATAAATTACTTCACATTCATATATTTCATATACAGGATTCTAATACTTTCCCATGTTATGTATACATAACAGCCAGGAAAGTAACAGTAATTGATGAAGAAGGAATGAATATGGAAAACAAGTTTATTTGATTTGTAAGAGGGTATGAAAAATTTTATTGATTTACTTGTCGTATAAATAATTCGATAAATTTATTATTACTTGAAAAATTCAATGGCTAACATCATAAAATTAAAAATAGCATTATATCAATTAGATATTAGAGACATATGATAAATGTTCTTTTCTGGTAGATAAAAGTTTTCCGGTTTGATGATAAGATAATAGACCTAACGATAAGTAATCGGTGATAGTTTTGCACTAGTAACTAAAGTCCACCGAGAATTAAATATCCTATAATCAAGATAAGTTCTTCTATATGATTGTAAGTTTGTAAGACATAAATTCAATGAAACTATTTTTTTGTTTCCACTTGAAGTTGTGAAGCTAATGGTTGCAATTTGAAGCCAGAATGTCCCTAAAAATGATTTTCCAAATTGTTTTTGTAGAATCAATAAGCCTCTTCATTTAACTTGCAAGAATTTTTATGAATTCCAGAGAAAATAGCTTACTGTATTTATTAACTACGTATGACAGAAATATTATTTGTATTATTTATGTACTGTATTAGATATATTCGTCCATTACAAACAGAAATATTATAAATACGTGATTCGTTTCTTGTAAATTCACCAAAGAATTTTTTTACCGATCCTTCCAATATTTAATAATACGATTTTAGGATTTCAATCGTCCTTTAGGGTTTAACATTAGGATTGAAATTTCAGGTTTGTGTGGTGAATTAAAACATAGTTTAAGAGAGAGCATATTTCTGTAATATTATTGGAATGTCATCCTGTAATCCCGATATCTTCAAAAATTTAAAAATGTTTCATACGTTACGAAAGTTTTCTTTCTTTCAAATGATATATACCGTGAGATATTTTTCTGTATATATATATACAAGGTATTTATCACAAATATTTATAGAGTAATTCGAACATTATTTGAAATTTCTTATATAAAATATTATTTCTTTCTTTCTTAAATAATCTATTTATGTTTAGACAATAACAAATCTAGAGACGTACCACGAGAATAATGAAGTTCCATAGCGAATAAAGAATTTAAAAATGAAAATGTTTTAAGAAAATGAAAGAAGAAAAGAAATTCTACTATATCTATTTATTAAATAATAAATTATACGTTACATAAATAAATTAATGGAATTTAGACTGGAATAAATTTAATTTCTAAAGTGTTAGCGTTATGTTTTTTTTTTTTTTTCCTGAATTTATATAGCCTATAAACATTAATAAAAGATAAGAATATCAACCACAACTATACCCAGCAGAAAACAATTAAACATGTAATCCAACACCTTATTTTTCGCTGAGAGATTATTTTTAATTAAAACAAACGTTTTCGATCCATTCATTGGATCATCTTCAGGCTAAATAGAACACTTCATAAATAGAACTACTCGTTTAAATATTCAAAAATACAAATAAACCGATAACATAAAAATAAATAATACTTGTAAATAATACAAATATTCAAAATAAATAACATAATATCATTACTAAATAATAATATCGTCTGCCTAACTATATAGAGCTTATTATTTCATACTAAATTTCCTGCGCTTTTTTTAAGCTTTTAACCGCAAACTTCCAAGCGGAAGGAAGACCCTCCGCATCTCTTGCGTTAATACATTTTTCTTCAAGTTTGCTTCTATAGATTTCTATCTTTTCAGCTGTTCTTGCCAATGCCGGCGAGTGTATCTGTTTCAGGATTTCGGCTTTATCCCAATGTATCAATGAACCTTCTGCCTGCGCCATCTGGGCCAAAACTGTCGCATTAGAACCTTTTCTGATATCATATTTGTGTTCTTTGATCCTTAAACCTAGGTTCCTAGTTGTAACCCCTACATATTCTTTCTTAATTCCTAAAAGCTGGTTCTCGTAGGGAATCTTGTACACACCCGCCTTATTTTCTTTTCTAACTACCCCTTTATCGTTTCTAAGTATTTTGTATAAATTTGGGGCTCTTTTTAAGACCATCTTTGCACCCTTCATATTTGTGATTTCTTTCATAACTCCTCCTAAATGTTTGTTGTATGTAAATTTCGTGTATTTAGAAGGACCTTGTGCCTTTTTTATATCTTTATTATCCTCTAATTTTCTAATAATTCCCTTAATCACATTCCTCTTGTAACCCAATGTTCCTGCCAATTGCATAATTCTTTCTAACTCTGCATCCCGGTCTATAACGCTTTCACAGTATATAAAGGCCCTCCTAACCAATGCTCGAAACGCTGCTATTTTATACCTATAAGGGTCATTAGAGTTTGCAGGGATATATAGTGGACTATGTGTTGGTTTAATGAATACGTTGGTGGATATACGTCCTCTCCTAAATATGATACTAATGTCTAAGAAATGTACCTTCATAGAGCTTTTTTGCTCTAGCTTCAACCTAAGACCTTCCTCGTTATCGTTAACTCTATCTACGAATTCAGCAATTGCTCGATTGTTTTTCCATAAAATGAATACATCATCTACATATCTCTTGTAGTATACAATATTTCTTTCAAAGCTACTCAGTATTTTTCTTTCTAGTTTTCTAACGACAAGCTCGCATAGGAGCCCTGAAATTGGGCTTCCCATTGGGACCCCTCTATTTTGTTTATATGTTTGGCCTTCAAAAACGAAAAAGGATTCGCAACATACTAGATTAACCATCTCTGCAACCTCATTACCGTGCTGTGCTAACATTGGGTTTACTCTATTCAAAAACTCCAAAAGTGCTTCTACACATGCTTCAATCCTAATAGAAGGGTACAAACTTTCGTAATCTAAAACAGTTCCCACTTCTTCATCCATTAAGATAAGGTCTTGTAGCTCTTTGACCACCTTCACAGGATCCTTTGCCACCAATTCATTACTTTCCATCATGGAAGAGAGATATTCTTGCAACTTTTTTTCCAGGAGAAATGTGGGTGCTTTCCGTTTTTCCACAATAGGTCTTATTTCCTTGCCCTCTTTATGAGTTTTAGCGAAGGCGAATAACCTCGGGGTCCCTGGTCTAGGGTTTCGGCATTTTTGTAAGAAAGGTAAGATCTTCGCTAGTTTTGTTCCTTCCAGCTTTTTAATCCTTCTATCAATTGCTTCAACTATATTACTATTGATCTTAATACATTCCGTTTTTCTGATGTATTCTTCTAACGCTTTATTATACGTTTGTTTTTTCATTATAACTATTTGCTTGCTTTTATCCGCTCTTGCTGCGATTAAGTTATTCTCTTTCAGCCATCTCTTAGTAAAACTGATGTCCTTATTATTATTTCCTTTTTTCCACTTTTCTTGATTTTTTAGCACCGTTTTCCAACGTATAAGAATACATCAGAAAAACGGAATGTATTAAGATCAATAGTAATATAGTTGAAGCAATTGATAGAAGGATTAAAAAGCTGGAAGGAACAAAACTAGCGAAGATCTTACCTTTCTTACAAAAATGCCGAAACCCTAGACCAGGGACCCCGAGGTTATTCGCCTTCGCTAAAACTCATAAAGAGGGCAAGGAAATAAGACCTATTGTGGAAAAACGGAAAGCACCCACATTTCTCCTGGAAAAAAAGTTGCAAGAGTATCTCTCTTCCATGATGGAAAGTAATGAATTGGTGGCAAAGGATCCTGTGAAGGTGGTCAAAGAGCTACAAGACCTTATCTTAATGGATGAAGAAGTGGGAACTGTTTTAGATTACGAAAGTTTGTACCCTTCTATTAGGATTGAAGCGTGTGTAGAAGCACTTTTGGAGTTTTTGAATAGAGTAAACCCAATGTTAGCACAACACGGTAATGAGGTTGCAGAGATGGTTAATCTAGTATGTTGCGAATCCTTTTTCGTTTTTGAAGGCCAAACATATAAACAAAATAGAGGGGTCCCAATGGGAAGCCCAATTTCAGGGCTCCTATGCGAGCTTGTCGTTAGAAAACTAGAAAGAAAAATACTGAGTAGCTTTGAAAGAAATATTGTATACTACAAGAGATATGTAGATGATGTATTCATTTTATGGAAAAACAATCGAGCAATTGCTGAATTCGTAGATAGAGTTAACGATAACGAGGAAGGTCTTAGGTTGAAGCTAGAGCAAAAAAGCTCTATGAAGGTACATTTCTTAGACATTAGTATCATATTTAGGAGAGGACGTATATCCACCAACGTATTCATTAAACCAACACATAGTCCACTATATATCCCTGCAAACTCTAATGACCCTTATAGGTATAAAATAGCAGCGTTTCGAGCATTGGTTAGGAGGGCCTTTATATACTGTGAAAGCGTTATAGACCGGGATGCAGAGTTAGAAAGAATTATGCAATTGGCAGGAACATTGGGTTACAAGAGGAATGTGATTAAGGGAATTATTAGAAAATTAGAGGATAATAAAGATATAAAAAAGGCACAAGGTCCTTCTAAATACACGAAATTTACATACAACAAACATTTAGGAGGAGTTATGAAAGAAATCACAAATATGAAGGGTGCAAAGATGGTCTTAAAAAGAGCCCCAAATTTATACAAAATACTTAGAAACGATAAAGGGGTAGTTAGAAAAGAAAATAAGGCGGGTGTGTACAAGATTCCCTACGAGAACCAGCTTTTAGGAATTAAGAAAGAATATGTAGGGGTTACAACTAGGAACCTAGGTTTAAGGATCAAAGAACACAAATATGATATCAGAAAAGGTTCTAATGCGACAGTTTTGGCCCAGATGGCGCAGGCAGAAGGTTCATTGATACATTGGGATAAAGCCGAAATCCTGAAACAGATACACTCGCCGGCATTGGCAAGAACAGCTGAAAAGATAGAAATCTATAGAAGCAAACTTGAAGAAAAATGTATTAACGCAAGAGATGCGGAGGGTCTTCCTTCCGCTTGGAAGTTTGCGGTTAAAAGCTTAAAAAAAGCGCAGGAAATTTAGTATGAAATAATAAGCTCTATATAGTTAGGCAGACGATATTATTATTTAGTAATGATATTATGTTATTTATTTTGAATATTTGTATTATTTACAAGTATTATTTATTTTTATGTTATCGGTTTATTTGTATTTTTGAATATTTAAACGAGTAGTTCTATTTATGAAGTGTTCTATTTAGCCTGAAGATGATCCAATGAATGGATCGAAAACGTTTGTTTTAATTAAAAATAATCTCTCAGCGAAAAATAAGGTGTTGGATTACATGTTTGATAAGAATATCAGCCATTTCTAAGAAATTTTGCATTAAAACATGATAAATTTCAAATTACAAAAATTTATTTGAATTTTTCTTGAACGTTATTTTTGTTTCAATTTGAGACCATGTAAGATCTGATGAAACCTCTCAATTCATAAAGTTTACACGCAATGCTAATCAATTATATTGTCTTTACTGAATTCAGGTAAACATTTTTTGTTGAAACTCGAATGTAATTAGTTTTTTTCATTAAATTTTTGACGAATTTTCGGGAAATTTCGGCGATTTTATCTATTTAACTATTAAAAAACATTTCAGTATAACGAGAAACTTGGTTTTGAGAATACCGTATATCGTTTTGCAACTAAGTTCCTGGACTGCTACCATTAAGAAGTTTCTAACAATAAGTACTCTAAAATAAGTGTTAACATATTTTATAATGATGTTTGCCAAAGTTTCAGAGATCCATAATATATTGTTTTAAAAATTAATTAAACTAATATTATTTAAATTATATTTTAAATATATTTAATGAAGAAATAATAACATATACATAGAATCAGATTTTATATGTCGTTAAGTTGAAGTTAGATTAGCAAGTTTTTCCTTATAATAAGTGTTCTTATGTTAGTGTACAATATTGTGTAACATTTTATGAAATAATTGTGCTCGTAACATTAATTGCTGGCATAAATAACAGTTAATGTTCATGTTATTGATATTTAGCTCTGTAAATGAAACTGTTAAATACACGGTAAAACATCTTATGATAAAGGTTTAATGTATGGAAACAAATATTAATTGAATTTAATGCAACTTCTAAATACTGTAAATAGCTGTAACACGTAAAAATTTGATAATAAATACTAAAATAAATGAATTGTTTATTTATTACTGTATATTATNGTTGAATGTTTAATTCACAAATTTTTTTCCATACAAATGTACAGTACGTGTTAAAAATACTTTCCACGTATTTCCTACGTTAAACTTTTATAATTAGTATCTAAAAATAATGATAATTTACTTGATAAAAAGATCTTACAGATTAAAAAAAAACACACACCTTTTATTCATTAATAATCCTACATTTACTATCATTACTTGGCATTCCTGTGTCGTTTTAATATATTAATAAATATTTTTGTTTGTAAGTAGGTAGATCTTACTGGTATGAACAAGCTAAGAGTGTTTTATTAAAGAATATTCGCGAAGAAAGAAACTATAACGTTGCAAAGAATCTTATACTTTTTATTGGAGATGGAATGGGAATAACTACTGTAACGACTGCTAGAATCCTAAGGGGTCAGTTAATGGGACAAAATGGAGAAGAAACTGAATTAGCCTTCGATAAGTTCGAAAATGTAGCACTTTCCAAGGTATGAACTTATTTATCATCACTAAAACGTCTTCTCTGTAAGCGCATCTCCGAAGAGGGTGTGAATAAATGATGATTTAATACCCGAAATGCTTTGTTTTATATATTTTTAAAAAATTATAATAGGTAAATTATATAAATATCGAGAAACTGGAACATTTCTAAACGAATTTTTGATTAATAAAAATTCGTTTTTCTATTGATTTATACCGTTGAATCGATTGATTAAACTGTTTGAATTGATCTATTGATCGTATTTCTATTGATTTAAATCGTTAAAATTTAAAAATAAAACAAACAAATTAGTAATAAGAATAGTAAATTATGTATAAATTAAATAAAATTATAAACATTAAAAAAATTGATTAAAATTCTCTTTATATACGTGTAATCTGTAGTGCGGTCGCGAACGTCACAAGAGAATGTCACGTTCTCTTGTGACGTAAAATTATTTGAGAAATTGAAAGTTATTTTTCTACTTTACAGACTTATAATACAGATAGCCAGGTGGGAGACTCGGGTGCTTGTGCGACGGCTTTACTTTGCGGAGTTAAAAGTCGCTTCGAAACCATAGGTTTGGATGATAATGCCATTTATGATAAATGTTTTAGTAGTTTCACCTCACGTATTACATGCCTTACAGACTGGGCCCAGCAAGAAGGTAAGACCATCTTAAATCCTTACTCACAGAACATACTTTAGTAATATCGAAGTAATGAAATTTTCAAGAGAAATTATAGTAATTCTGTTAGTAAGTCATCCACATTAAAGTTAGAAGAAGAAAAAAAGAAAGGAAAATATATTAATTCGCTTCATTTTAATAATTATACTTTCGTTATTTAAATAATGAGTAATATTTTTAATGAAAATAACACAAGCAGAATAATTAAATTAGAAAATAATTCGCCAGAAAATGTATTACAGTTAATTCATTAGAAAGAAAAATAATTTGATTTTTTTCTTTCTTTCTTTGAATAAATAATTAAAAATAATACTAATTTTTCAGGGATTTTTTGTTATTAATCTCATTAGTTAAACAACGTCAACAATACGCGCATCAATGTTTTTCCTTTATTAAACAGAGAACTGGATGGGTTATTTGCATTGTCTTTGTAAGAGGCATTCTAATTGAAAAAAAAAAACTAGAAATTGATTAAGCGAGGTTAATAAAAATGGAAGAAAAATGTTTACGAATGGAATTTTAAAAACTTTCGTTTTTATGAAAGAAAACAAGAAAAAAAAGGGAAATTACTTGGATATTTATTCGAAAAATGCAATAAATATTTCATTTGTTGTGTGTGTATTATGACAATCGTTCAAACTGATAACAAGCTGACGTTAATCAGATTTCAACTGATTTTACTTCTTCTCTAAAGCATAAATATTAAAAAATTGCCTTATATTCATTCATGCGATTGTATCAAAACGGTTCGATAAGCAATACTTCCGAAATGCCTCAGGTTAAAGAACTACTACTCATTCTTTACTATATAAAAAGTACTTGTAAGTAAATGATGTTTCCTTCTCTTTGTGCATAATTTTTTTCAAATCTGATCCCATTTTATTCAGAATAAATAGAACTTTTCTACTATAGAAAGTAACAATGTTATAGTTTTCTATGGATAGACTTTTTATTTTATTTTTTAACATTTTCTAGGTAAAGCTACGGGTGTGGTAACTACTACAAGAGTTACACACGCTACACCAGCAGCTGCGTATGGTCATGTTGCTAGTAGATATTGGGAAAGTGATGACAAGATGCCAGAAGATGCTAAGAGCGCTTGTAAAGATCTGGCCAGGCAGCTAGTGGAGGACGAACCTGGACAAAACATAAATGTGAATATAGAATTGTTCTGTTGAATATATTTTTCTGTGTGTGTGTAGCTAGGGCATTGCTCTGTGAAAGAAGGAGCCATGTTTTATCCTATACATGTTTACAAGTAAAATGTTTGAATATTTTAAGTCATTTACGTGTAGTTTTAGTTTAGTAAGTACGTGTAGTTTTAGTTTAGTAAGTAATGAATTGGATATTAGTTATGTTATCATAATATATTCAAAGAAACTCTTTTATAGTAGAGTTTTAATCTCAGTTGTAATATAAAAAACGCTTTTTATATACATTTGCATTATTGATCGTTGTGACTTTTATCCTCCTATTCAACCCCTCTTCACATATCTAAACTATAAAAAGTGAAATCTTTCAAGTATCTTCAAAATATAGAAACATTAATAAAACATGAGTTTTAAAAATTTACAATTTGTCGTCTTTTATTAATGTTTTGTTTTTGAAAACGACACAGGAGAGTAGAATATTTTCTTAAACACGAAAATATATTGTTGTAACCATTCCAGTTCTTCTGTTCGTTTTAAATTACATGTTGTGTGTATGCTCTGGAAATAATGTTTGAGATTTGATACCGAGGGATCGTTTATTATTTTGATTATTTTCTTTTCTCGAATTTATATTAACTTGAATCAAACTTTATAATTAATGGCGTCGTATATCATACACCCTAGGAAAATCTCCGTTTTCGGATAAAAAATTTACAGTTTTAGTGTATAAATTAATGTAATATTTATACTTTTCGCGATTTTTTATTATTGTTTCTATATTTGTTTTCACGGAAAATTGCTTCATCGAAAAGTTTTTCTTGTGATAATTTGCTGAAAGTGAATTAAATTCAAGTCGGTACAAGAATTTATAATGTTGTTTTATTATTTTTAAATAATATTTTAGGGTATAAAAAGATATTTAATGTGCTATCCGTTATGTAGTCAAGTTTTATAAAATTTATGTTATTTTTTTTATCAATTTATAACACTTAACTTCAGTAATTGTTTATCTTGTGTGCTAAACAAACTGAATAAGGCCTCACATTTTTAGTTATATGGTGTAGAGGAAGGCCTTTTTTATATGTTATATTATAGAAGTTTATATAGTTATTAATTAATGTATAATAATTCCAATGATATAAATTAAAAGTTTAATTTAAAAAATACTTCTTTTCATTTTGAATAAATTTTCTGTAAAAAAAATGCATATTAATAGAAGAAATAATTAAAAATTTACAGTATAATTTTTCATTCCATATAAATCTATATCAAGATGACGTATTGCAAATGGTTCTAATCTGTTATAATTTATTTATTACTTCATCCATTAACTTTCAACACGTCCCATTTACAATAAATTTATATTTAAAAGTCCTATGCTGTAATTTGAATTATTCTTGTAACCGCATTACTTGAGCAATAAAAAGAAATTTTTAGTAAATGTTGTAAAGAAATATTTCAAATTATATTAGAAATGAATGAATATAAAATATATAATTTCATAAAATAAATCCCCATAATATCATTTTCATAACTCAAAGTCCTCGAGAGAAACTTTGAAAAACTTGGTCCAGTTCGATCAAAGGATTTAGGAGTTAATAGGGGATGAAATCAGGGGAGGGATGGTTTTAAGTAGCTTATATTTTCAGCAGGATATTAATAAGTAAATATAGAAAGTTAGGAATAGATCGTTCAAAAGGTTCAGAAGTGTATAGGGGATAGACATGCAGACATTCCACTTAATAATATAATAAGAAATTTCATTATATATAATGTAATTAATGAGTTAGTATAATCCTAAATCATTTTAAATTCTTCTTTATTATATATATATTTTTTTATTTTATATTTAACAAATCCATTGTAGTAACATTTCTCATGAAAAAATCGGATAGACATGCATACGCACGAAGAAAGAATTAAACATTTTTATTGTGTTTTTAGTTATTTTCTTTACGATTGACTTTATTAAAATTAATTATATTCATGTTTCTGAACGTAAACTTCTTAATTCCACTATTCTGTTATTAAGAATTTTAATTATAATTAAGTAGGATTATATAATTATATTAGGATCTCTAATTATAATAATTGTTTACTCGGCTTCNTATTTAAATATGAAATTTTTTTTTCATATTGGAGACCTCATTTACAAGCTGGAAATCATCTTGTATAAAGACTTGAAAACAACTATTTTTTAAAAAATCTTATGATAATTTTGGGTAAATTATAATAATTTAAACCTAATTAACCATAAATATATTAACAAATATCAAAGTTTGTTATCATTTTAGGGTATAAAAAATATATATATTAATTAATGAACTGTTAATTAAGAATCGAATAAATAAAATTATTGTTTATATAAGAGATATTTTCATTTTAATTTTATATAAAATTAATTTAAATAATTAAAATATTTTGTAGAATTTTTACAACTGACAGAAAGATCAGTTACTGCAGCGTTTTTTAAGCTGTAAAAAAAATAAAAGAAAATTTTCCATTATAATTTATGAAAACATTAATTTAATGACGATTTTTATCTGCATACAAAGAATTTATATCTTTTAACAATTAATTAAAAAGAATAAATAATTATTTCTTCGTAATTATAATTATAATTACTTTCTTTTCGAAATAATAAATAAATGTTATGCTTAATTAATTATTTTTAATTTATTTTTTAAACATAATTAAATAAAATTGACATTAGCTTTAATAAGGAAGCGAAAACTCGAAAAATATAGAAAAAAAAAGATTAAAAATTTAATAAAAAAATTCAATTTTAAAACATTTTAAAAGTTATTAATTACATTTTAATAATAAAAAAATATATTTAGATATTAAATATTTTTAACAAACGACGAAGCCATTCAACTTTACCGTTTAATTAGAAGAGATTATGTTAACTTTAAATCTAATTAATATTTATAAGATTTAATTGTATTTAAATTCAATTTATTATATATTAATTTTTGATATATAATTTATTGTACGACACAACATTTTAAAATAAATTAATTAGTTTTAATATATTAAAATTATTCTTAAACTCGAAGTTTCCTCCGCTTTAGAATAGCGTAAAAATTGTCTGTCCGTAACGCTTTAAAAATTAAGATATTATAATCCTCTTTAAATGAAAAGTTTTCTGACTTTATGTAAACCGATAAGCTGTCTTCTCGGAAGTTTTCTTTACTTTCGTATTAATTAAACGTGTAATAACAGAGCAAACAGGTTCAAATTCATTTCCTTCTCGTCTTTCTTCACCTAATTAGATTTTTCTGTCTTCATGTAGTCGATGTTATTTTCTCTCATTCATTCGTTATATCCCAACAAGCTGTGTTCTATTCATCGCATTTATTTACTTTCAGTTCTCTTTAATAAAAACTAAAAAGAAAAGGAAGAACAACAGGAAGAAAGTAACGAAAAAAAAATCGTTCCTTAATGATGAGAGATAATAAAATATAATTTTTTACCTTATATACTTTTAGAATATTTCTATTTTTTTTATATTCATATAATAAGATCACATTGTAACTAAATTGAAGTTTTTTTTAAAGTAAAAATAAAATAAAAATTTAATAAACTTTCAAAGTTTTTAATAGGTCTATTGTAGAATTTTATAAAAAGTTTATTATTATTATTATTTTTTGAATATCCATTTACAGAATTAAATCCACTTTCTATATAATGTTATTAACTTCAAATCGATGAAGAATTGAATTTATATTGCTATACATATATGTATTTTTTAAATCTATATTTAAATGTTTAAAGTCGAATTACGTTTTCTAGTCGATTTTGATAATAGTAAAGTTGTTGAAATATACCTTAGTTAGTAGTATACAACAATAATAATCGCATATGTATAAGAGCCCCTGGGATGTAGTGTTCTATAGTTAACATTTGTGAAAGACAGAGAAGAGATAAGTTCGGCAGGTGGAACCGACTGAGGCGATAAAACAACGCATCTGTGGTCTCTACACAGCGATCCCTTATCTTATCTTTGCTTCTAAATATCTCTGGTGGTTATGTGACATAATATAACATTGCCAAAGGGCCACTTATTCTTCTAAGTGATAAACAATTATATTCTTATTCACATAAGTGATAATAAGTTTTTAAAGTTTTTTTTTTACATATACTTTTTTGTAAATTACACAAACCTAAATTTAGATTTTTAATTTGTAATTAGTGTCATGAAGACTGTACTAATTTACGGGATACTCACGGTGGTGAAGATGTACCAGTTTACGCTCACGGACCAATGTCTCATTTATTTAGAGGTGTATTCGAACAAACTTATATACCACATGCCATGGCTTATGCTGCATGTATAGGACCCGAGAAAGATAACTGCCATACGAGGATGGAAGCTTACATCAAGAGAAACGAAGCTTGCCCACCAGCGGAACTAAGAAGCCAAGCTGAAAGGCACAGTTCATCATATTCGTGGATAATAATTCTAATATGTACGATAATGGCTACGTGATAAGAGTTTTTACAGTGTAAAAGAAGAAGTTAATTTATTTAAATATGAAATTTTTTTTTCATATTGGAGACCTCATTTACAAGCTGGAAATCATCTTGTATAAAGACTTGAAAACAACTATTTTTTAAAAAATCTTATGATAATTTTGGGTAAATTATAATAATTTAAACCTAATTAACCATAAATATATTAACAAATATCAAAGTTTGTTATCATTTTAGGGTATAAAAAATATATATATTAATTAATGAACTGTTAATTAAGAATCGAATAAATAAAATTATTGTTTATATAAGAGATATTTTCATTTTAATTTTATATAAAATTAATTTAAATAATTAAAATATTTTGTAGAATTTTTACAACTGACAGAAAGATCAGTTACTGCAGCGTTTTTTAAGCTGTAAAAAAAATAAAAGAAAATTTTCCATTATAATTTATGAAAACATTAATTTAATGACGATTTTTATCTGCATACAAAGAATTTATATCTTTTAACAATTAATTAAAAAGAATAAATAATTATTTCTTCGTAATTATAATTATAATTACTTTCTTTTCGAAATAATAAATAAATGTTATGCTTAATTAATTATTTTTAATTTATTTTTTAAACATAATTAAATAAAATTGACATTAGCTTTAATAAGGAAGCGAAAACTCGAAAAATATAGAAAAAAAAAGATTAAAAATTTAATAAAAAAATTCAATTTTAAAACATTTTAAAAGTTATTAATTACATTTTAATAATAAAAAAATATATTTAGATATTAAATATTTTTAACAAACGACGAAGCCATTCAACTTTACCGTTTAATTAGAAGAGATTATGTTAACTTTAAATCTAATTAATATTTATAAGATTTAATTGTATTTAAATTCAATTTATTATATATTAATTTTTGATATATAATTTATTGTACGACACAACATTTTAAAATAAATTAATTAGTTTTAATATATTAAAATTATTCTTAAACTCGAAGTTTCCTCCGCTTTAGAATAGCGTAAAAATTGTCTGTCCGTAACGCTTTAAAAATTAAGATATTATAATCCTCTTTAAATGAAAAGTTTTCTGACTTTATGTAAACCGATAAGCTGTCTTCTCGGAAGTTTTCTTTACTTTCGTATTAATTAAACGTGTAATAACAGAGCAAACAGGTTCAAATTCATTTCCTTCTCGTCTTTCTTCACCTAATTAGATTTTTCTGTCTTCATGTAGTCGATGTTATTTTCTCTCATTCATTCGTTATATCCCAACAAGCTGTGTTCTATTCATCGCATTTATTTACTTTCAGTTCTCTTTAATAAAAACTAAAAAGAAAAGGAAGAACAACAGGAAGAAAGTAACGAAAAAAAAATCGTTCCTTAATGATGAGAGATAATAAAATATAATTTTTTACCTTATATACTTTTAGAATATTTCTATTTTTTTTATATTCATATAATAAGATCACATTGTAACTAAATTGAAGTTTTTTTTAAAGTAAAAATAAAATAAAAATTTAATAAACTTTCAAAGTTTTTAATAGGTCTATTGTAGAATTTTATAAAAAGTTTATTATTATTATTATTTTTTGAATATCCATTTACAGAATTAAATCCACTTTCTATATAATGTTATTAACTTCAAATCGATGAAGAATTGAATTTATATTGCTATACATATATGTATTTTTTAAATCTATATTTAAATGTTTAAAGTCGAATTACGTTTTCTAGTCGATTTTGATAATAGTAAAGTTGTTGAAATATACCTTAGTTAGTAGTATACAACAATAATAATCGCATATGTATAAGAGCCCCTGGGATGTAGTGTTCTATAGTTAACATTTGTGAAAGACAGAGAAGAGATAAGTTCGGCAGGTGGAACCGACTGAGGCGATAAAACAACGCATCTGTGGTCTCTACACAGCGATCCCTTATCTTATCTTTGCTTCTAAATATCTCTGGTGGTTATGTGACATAATATAACATTGCCAAAGGGCCACTTATTCTTCTAAGTGATAAACAATTATATTCTTATTCACATAAGTGATAATAAGTTTTTAAAGTTTTTTTTTTACATATACTTTTTTGTAAATTACACAAACCTAAATTTAGATTTTTAATTTGTAATTAGTGTCATGAAGACTGTGCTAATTTACATTTTATTAAATTATATAGTCTTTATACGTTTTTTCAACTTTAATAGGTAGTGGATCTCGAGGGCCCTAAACAAAATTAATTTTTAGGCCGTCATCACATAATCTAAACTTAAATATATCTTTTAATAAATTATACTTGAAAAACAATTTTTTATTTTATTTTATTTTGAATGCATTAAAACTTATTTCGGGCTTCTTAGAGTAACCAACTGTAAGGATTCTCTTGGTCCTTAGACAAATATCCATTCTGTCTTTAGTATAATGTGTCACTGAGTGTAAATCTACAGTTTTTTTTTTTAAATATTTGTAAAATATTTTTTTGAAATAATACTTAACTTTTATTTAGGAAAAGGGAATTTATCAAAAAAATTTTTTTTCTTATCTATCAATTACATCGGTATTAGTCTTTCACTCAGGAAACAAAGAACTGCAAACAACTATTATTGTCCAAGGATATCATCAGCATTACCACTAAGGCAACATCCAATCAATAGTGATCATAAGCTTGTAAGCTCTATTGTAAGTTCTTATTGCCACAACTCGCTAATAACCTACTTATAGAAATCTGAAAATCGTTATTTCCGATATAAAACTTGGCAAAAAAAAAATCAGTTTATTCACTTATCTTTAGTCATATCCGTTTTTTACAACGTTAGTTATTATTCAACTTAGAAGATTTTTTAAATAACAATTCTTGTGGCATTTGGCACAAAGCATAGTCCAAAATAACTGAAGACGAATTTATTCCATTTAAAAATAGATACTTGGTTTCTTCTGAGCTTGACATTATTTTATTTTCCTATCCTACAGCATTTTGTCTAATAACTCTTATCAACTCTTCATAAATTACAGAAGTTAAAGGTTCAAATTAACAAAAGATTACAGCTTTTAGTTAGAAAGTTTGCCTTTCTTCGCTGCTAGAAATTTAAGAAGCGTGGACACCATTTTTTTCTCCTCTTTTTTGTATTATTTTAACTGTAAAAAATACTTAAATTTTTTCGTTTGGAGAAGAAATATCTATAGAAACACCCCTAGGAAAAAAATATACTTTCAGCATTTAATACATTCAAGGGACAGATGCCTCTAAGAAAATATCAATAAATTCTTAATTAAATAAATATTTAAGATTTATTCTTTATTAAATATTTAAATATTTATGTGTTTTCTATGAAATTTTAAAAGGTTAAAAGTTTAAAATTGCTATTAAATAACATTTTTAAAAACAAAATCGAAATCATAAATGACGTCACACTCCATTTCGTTGTTTTTGTATAAACTTTGATATAAAATTCAGTACAAATTTAAATGTTTCGTAACGAGATTTTGATAGTTTAAAGAAACTTTAAAATAGAAAATTCACATGATGTAATATGAATTTGTTCAAAATTTTTATTATAAAATGAACAAAAATCAATAGTTGACTTCTGAGCATTTTTGGGAAATTTCTATTAAATCTGGTTTTTATTAAATATAGTAATTTATAGATGTAATTATCAGAAATATCACTAAAATTATATTACAAAAAATATTTTTAATGATATAAATTTCAAATACAGTATGAATAAATACGTTAAATTTATTTTTTCGTTATTTATATAATTTTTTAAAATATTTTAATAGTTCTAATATTTTTATATCAATTATATTAAAAATATTTTTTAATATTTACGTATTAAACAATAACTTTTTTAAAATCCTTAATTTCAGATTTAAAATAGGTAATGTATATCTGGCGCCATCTGATGTCGAAAATATAAGATAACTTCAAAAAGTTTCAATTATAAAGAAAATTACAATTGTATTAGAAATTAAATTTAGAAATTTAATAGAAAAAAAAATTAGGAAAGTAATTATAAAAATATTAAAATATATACATTATTTTAAAGAAATAAAACTTCTGTCAGCAATAGAAAATCTAGAAGTATGATTGCACCCCTTTAAGAGCTAACCATGCTGGTGCCAAGTGTTATACTGTACTAGAACAAAATCAAGGCTGAGCTACTAAAATCAATCATTATATCATATTTGTATGCTATTAATTATAAATGGATTAGCCCATAAGCTAAATAAACTGCAATTTAGTGCCTCGAGTTAGGAGGCTATAACTTAGGGCCTCGCATTTTTATATGTAATGTATATTCGTTGGAAAAGGAAGGCCTGTCATATGTTACAGCTTAATGACACAACAAGTCTTAAATGTTAAAAATAGTGCAAATGTTATAATTAATATTTATAAATTATTATTATTATTAAATTAGAAATAATAATTTAAATACTTTTAGACATAAAATGCAGAAAATTTANGACAAAGGACAAAAGATAAAGAAGTGAAAAAGATTGAAAAATTACGGGTCCATATTTGCTTAACAGAAGATCTATTTAACGTTACTCACTACTACATCTTTTGTCCTTTCTCATCTTTCCCTCCTTTTCCCAAATTTGGGTCTATAATACTTTGATTTACAACTCCAGCTTTATTTAGTAATCCTTCCGCATTCACACATCTCCAAGTATTTGAAAATATTTTCTTTCCACTCAAAAATAAAATATGAATAAAGGTTTACGACTTTGTGAAACTTTTTTTTGAGTTTATGCTGTTGAAATAAATAAATAATAATAAATTAAAACATTTGTTGGTTTTGTTTACACGTTTATTGGGCTGCGGGTTGGACACTCCTGCTGTATCACACAATTTAGCAAGGACAATCTCTGTGGAATAGTGGGGCATAAAACTATATTGGTCATTGCTCAAAAACTTTCCATGAGGTGAAACTTTAAATTTTTAAAAAATGTACAGAAAATAGCAATTTACAATACAACCATTCATGATGTTACTAATATTTGATGGAAACATTATGAATGTAACCTGGGGTATGCCTGTATATTGTTTATTAGTATTTCTTCTACATCAGATTTCAGAGATTACTTCATAAATATTAAATCATCTAAAAAGTATTTATTTGAAATCATACCTTAATAGCATGTTAATACAGTAATTTCAAACTGAACATATCTTTGTGCTTAAATCATTTTTATTTTAGTGAAGACAGCAACATACAAAATTTCTATTTATTATATAAATCCTTATTTTACAGATTCCAATATTGTAGATATTCTAAATACATTAAATGAAATCATTGATGTTGAAAAAAATCCTAAAATAGTTCAATATCTATTACAGTGGTTTTATGTTTTTATTATTAGTCCAAAAATTTAGAATTCTGGACGTTCAGGCTTTTTACTGTAGTCAGTAAGAGGAGAATAAAACTGTAAAAAAAATTGTTTTTTATGATTAATTTAAGTTTTGAAAATAAATTCATCATCTCATTTATTTTAAAAAAATTAACTTTAATAAAAAGCTTAATTTTTATATAGGATTAAAATAATAGATAGTATGGTTTAAAATTTAGAAAACAATTACTGAATATTTTACTCATATAAATCAAAAAAAGTTAACATTGTTGTGAATTCCATTATTGATAGTAACTGAAATAATTACTATAATTTCCTGCATATAACCTATACCAACTTTCAAACTGACTATAAACACACATAATTTGAAGATTTGCAAGAAATTAGTACTTTTACTTAATTATTATTACAAAAATGATTTGATTTTCATAATACATAGCATCATACAACACTATTATATAGTTTTTATGCACTGATACCAATATTACAATTTCATCCATTAATTTAATAGTTTAAATACACCTGACCCACAATAGAATGAGTGCATGAATGAAGATAGAGAACCTAACTCAATCATAAAAAAAACAATTCTGGATCAACCTGTATCTTGAAACATGACAAAATAACATATTCATCAATTTTATTAACAGTGAAATGATACTATTCAGTATCTTACACTTCAAGTTTTCAAACCAGCCACATGAAATATGCTCACATTTTTCATAAAAATTTAAATAGACATTGTAAAAGTTTTTGTTTAACGGCAATAATATAATTATCAATAATTATCCCTCTTTTTTTTAGTATGGTTTTAAGTTAAAAAGCTATATAGAAAATAAATATATTGATAAGAATTTCAATTTCTATCATGAATATTGAAAATTATCATAATTGATCTTAAATATCAAGATATTGAATTATCTCAGAGCAAAATATCATCCATCCAGTTGTGCCTTTGGCCTCTGTTTACTATATGAGCCAAGGGTAAGCAAGAATGTCATGGGACTATAAACTTTCTAGATGAAGAAGTTTTCTATCTTAGGCAAGCTAAAACAAGGAAATGGTCACTGCTTTAAAATGTGAATATACTTTTTTTTTTTACCAATCTACACACAATAATTATTTACTATATTCATTGAAATAAACTCAAAATAAAAGGAAAGGGCACAGGAAAAAAAAAAAAAAACATTCTGATGAGGCTTCATGTATTTTCAGTGAGAAAACACAAATCATTAAATGCCATCTTGAATAGTTTACTTGCTCAAATTTGAGCTTTGAAAGAGCTCAAATTCAATACTCTTGAGCTCTCTCTGCATTTGTCTTAGTCATAATTAATGAAGTATTCAACATTTTTGGTAATAATTTTTCAACAACATTGGTAGGTCAATACACTTTGGTTTTAAAACAGCAATTCTCAATAGATTTTGATAGGGTTTTCAGCTTGTAAAAGGAAGAAACTTACTCTATTTTGTGTTCACATAAAGCAGAAACTTCTGAAAATGTTGGTATGTTTTTTTATTTCTGTCCATATTGTGTTCCTGGCCAAAGGCTATTTTGATTTTAAAACAGCAAGTCTCCTGCTGTTTTAAAATCAAAATAGCCTTTGGCCAGGAACACAATATGGACAGAAATAAAAAAACATACCAACATTTTCAGAAGTTTCTGCTTTATGTGAACACAAAATAGAGTAAGTTTCTTCCTTTTACAAGCTGAAAACCCTATCAAAATCTATTGAGAATTGCTGTTTTAAAACCAAAGTGTATTGACCTACCAATGTTGTTGAAAAATTATTACCAAAAATGTTGAATACTTCATTAATTATGACTAAGACAAATGCAGAGAGAGCTCAAGAGTATTGAATTTGAGCTCTTTCAAAGCTCAAATTTGAGCAAGTAAACTATTCAAGATGGCATTTAATGATTTGTGTTTTCTCACTGAAAATACATGAAGCCTCATCAGAATGTTTTTTTTTTTTTTTCCTGTGCCCTTTCCTTTTATTTTGAGTTTATTTCAATGAATATAGTAAATAATAAATTATACGTTACATAAATAAATTAATGGAATTTAGACTGGAATAAATTTAATTTCTAAAGTGTTAGCGTTATGTTTTTTTTTTTTTTTCCTGAATTTATATAGCCTATAAACATTAATAAAAGATAAGAATATCAACCACAACTATACCCAGCAGAAAACAATTAAACATGTAATCCAACACCTTATTTTTCGCTGAGAGATTATTTTTAATTAAAACAAACGTTTTCGATCCATTCATTGGATCATCTTCAGGCTAAA
>NW_019384795.1:480651-481878 GCF_000671375.1 Centruroides sculpturatus | reverse complement strand
TCTTGTCACGAAACGTACCATACATATATATTTTTTATTTTAGGAAATTTTGTATGTGATGTTATGCTTGCTGCAACTCATGCAGATTTAACTATACTTAACTCAGGAACCATTAGATGTGATCGTATATATCCAAAAGGACCATTTAAAATGAGGGATTTAATTACTGTATTACCACTGATGGATCCTATGGTAGTACTTAAATGCACAGGTTAAGAATAGTACTTTTGCTTATGTTTTAACTAGTCTTAACATTTAAATAAATCAAATCACTGCTTATTATTTCTTTAAATTAAAAATGTTAGCTTTCTTAAATAAGCAGTGATTTAATTTATTTATTTGTAAGAATGATACCATGTTTTATGAACTTTTATGATATTTTTACAATATACATTTTTATTACAAATCTAACAATCTAAATTTTCTATAATGTTCTATTTGAATTTGGAATACAGTGAAAACTGCTTAGGCGACCACCTGCATTCGACGGGCACCTGTCAAAACGGGCAAAAATTTCTGGCACGGAATAGTTTACCCATAGAGTCTTCGTATAAGTTACCTGTATTAAACGACCACCTGTGTAACGCGACCGCGGGCATCGATTTTTGGTCCGAAACAACATAACACCTGTAATAAGCAACCACTTTCGCGAATGTATCTGGTCTAAACTATTGTAAGAACCCATCTCAACAACGTTTCCACCTCCTAATATAATAAATTAGTCTAAACTCTCGTTCGATCCATCCCGGGCACTTCTCCCGCCCTTGAAATTAGGTGCAGGTGTTAATAAATTAGTCTAGCAACAAAGGAAATTAATTTCAGTTTGTTGGAAAATGTCCGAAAAATGAAAAAAATGTGCTGTCGTTAGAAGATCGTATTAAAGTTATCACAACAGCAATTAGCGGCGAAGTTTAACTGTGGGAAAACGAAATTGATTTTACCGTAGACCTACAGTATTTTCTTTGGGGGTGTAAAATATTGTACACGATACAATTAATCGGCTGATCTCATCGTTTGATAAAATCTATTTTTATTTATTTATTTTGAAGCTCATATACAGTACACGTGCGATAAATAGTTTCTGTATCAACCTACCTTATTTCCACGATATTTTTAGAAAAATAATATCCAAGTAATTTTCGCAGGCAAAATATTCAAAAAACAATGAACGCATTAATGCAAAAATCAGTTTTACTTCCTTTTTCGATTCCGCGATTGTAATGAAAT
>NW_019384795.1:421634-470952 GCF_000671375.1 Centruroides sculpturatus | reverse complement strand
TATATAAATATAATTATATGTTTATTGTAAAAAAGTTCATTTATTTATATATGATATTTCAAAAATAAATAAATAATAAACATTTTTACAGTTTTAATCATTGTTAATAAAAAATATAGCTTAGGTAAATGTATTTAATGAAACCATTAACTTTACAAACATACTAAATTATTAATTAAGTTAATTTTATGGGGTTGAATATATAGATTTTTATATGATCAGTAAGGTCTGGATTTTTGGGTGCATTTTTAGAATAGATTAGGTGCTCATTTGGGTGCTACTTTGAGTGCTTTTAAATGCTGTATTATTAAGACAAAAACCAACAAGAAATATTATATTTAAAAACTACATAGTTGTCTATTGCAATTTACACATAAAGATAGCATTGCAATTTACAACAGTAACTATTTCAATATTCTTAAAAGTGAAGTTTTCTCATTTGGAGGATAGAATGTCTTTATATAACAAAAAAGACTTTTTTACGTTGACTGAGACTAAGGGGGCATGTTTCATTTTTAATTGGAATTCTAGTTCAGTGCAATTCAAAATACTTTTCAAATTGGAATTTTTTTTCATAAACTAGATCTGAGTTTGTCCAGGACAAAACCATCCAGTACATCAAGTGCCTGACTTACAATGTTCCACTGATCCCTCATTTCAGTTCCACGTCTTTCCAGCTCATTAATTTTATCCACCAATAACTTTACAAATGCACAGAGCTCTGTGGTCACTAATGGATCAGCAACCAGTTTCTTGACCCTATTGACAGCTGCAGAATCACCAGGAGGAAGTTCATTGATAAACACATTAATTTTCTCAAAGTTCTCACAATAGAATACCACACTGTTTATCCAAGACCGCTGGCTGGGTGGTAATGGCAGCCCAGTTACATCTTGGTACAAGCGCTTCCAACCAGGGCACTTGAGAAGAACCATTTTCATTTTCAAAATGAAGTTGTTGGCCTTGCTATATTCTACTCGAATACATTCACATACTCTGTGTAGGGCGTGGGCAAGATAAGTCACATGCTTTTATAGATGCACTTCTAATTTGAGAATGCTGACAACATGTAAGATGGTTGATCTGTGACAAGCAAACCTTTTTGTACTGGTCACAACTTGACACAAACATCATTGAAAGCTTTGGACACTGTAGGTGAATTTGTATTTTCAAGTTGGTACATTTTGAACAACATTGGTTGCATATAGTATCTGGTTAGTGGTGCAACAAGAATGTTCAGCATGTACCGTTTTGTGGAATCTGTTGTTTCATCCAAAACACTACAGGATTGTCTCTGACAACATCCAGGATTTTAGATATTGTTTGATCATAAACTGGCTTCACAATGTTTTTTCCTAAGAGTGCTCTCATCTCGAAATTCTGCTCGAATAAATATCTGCTTGAAATTCCTTTTTTTTTTTTTTTTGCCTTCTCTATTGTTTTCCAAACTCATGTGTTGCCTGATTTTCATTTCTTAGTGTTTCACATCAACCAAAATCACATAATTGCAAATGGAACAGCAAAGAACTTTTCCATCTGTGCATACGCCTCCATCTTTAAACTTATTTGCTAAAATGTTCAGTTTAGATGTAGACAATTTTGCCATTTTCTAATGTTGCCAACACCAAACAAAGGAATTGGAACTGTTGCACTCACAAGTCAGGGTAAAGTGATCTGAATATAGAATTTTCTAGATTGTTCTTTTCTTAGAAAAGAAAACACATGTTGCACATTTACAGTGAATCTGTATACATTCTTATAACAATCCTAAGGCTTAGTTGTTTAGTCCAGTAAATTCCCCTTTACCTCCTTCTCTCAACAAAAGAAGAGAGTAAGCTAATTATCGTATTTTTTTCCTCAGCATATGTGGTCCGGTTTAATGAATTTGTTTTTTCCCCTCAAGTGAATGAATAAAAATCACCAAAAAGAGAGATAATTGTCAACATATTTTTTGAAAATGTAAAAAAGGGGAAGGTGGGTGCAAAATATATAGTTTGGATTCTAGTTGCCATTTTGAGGGCAGGTTTGTGGTTTTGGTGCATTTGGATGCTAAACAATTTGGCAATGAGTGGGCCTACTGCACTAAAACTGACATAGTTTGTCTTTTTACACTCTGCCAGTTTCAAAAACTGAGTGGGTGCAGCAGCCAAAAATCCAGACCTTAATGATCAGATAATTTCAATCACACTAGAGTTTAACAACATACACTGAAGAATTACTTATTAATTATTAAAAATGTTTTGACTGTGTTATATAGTTCAAAAATTTACAAGACTTGAAAAATTTTGATTATTCCACAATTTAATCTTCAAAGATATGGGCAGGGATACCCACAGGAACAAAAGGAGCAGATTGCCCTAGGTCTGTAGGAATGTTTTTTTTTTTTTTTTGTACTTCCTATAATATAATTTAATGTTTTATAGAGTCTCAATATGTATTTTCTCCAAGCTCCCATTATCCTCTGGACAGCCCTGAGTATTGGATTAATAGTTTTGTTCCACATAACTAAATTTACAATAGTTGGTGATGAAGAATTATTGAAAATACTTTTACAAATTTCTATTTTTTACTTCAATTTTAAGTTTTTTTTGGAAATTATTTGAAATTAATACAANAATAATTTTAAAATTTTTATTTTTCATACTATATTAAATATTTTCTCATTGTAGTAATCAGGTAGTCTATCTGATATTGTATATCTGAAAAATATAGAAAACAGAAAAGAATTTTCTAGTTAAATTCATTTGTTATTTAGTAAATACTATACACTAATACACTAACAATGATCATTTTTATTATAATCAAAATGATCATCATTAGTGTATTTTAAACTATTAGTTTACTAAATACATCAATTTTCAATTAATGAGTTTATTATTTGTTTGAGCAAGATAAATATATTTAAGTTTATTTATGTAGATACAGTCTTTTCTTGGATGAAGATTAGGAGAAGATTGATTAGTTTATATTGCTGTCATTATTTTTCTACAATATTTACCATTAAATAATATATAGTATGTAATTAAAAAAATGCATAAACTTTCCATACAATCTAATATTTTTTTCATTTAGCATTTTTGATTATGAAATTATTTTCAACATAGTTATTTGTATTTAATTTAAAAATTTAATAATTCTTCTACTGTAAAATAGAGGATTAAATTAATCACAATTGTTTGTGAACAAAATTGTTTAATTGACACAAATTGAGGACAAAAGTAGAAATACAAAGCATTTTTTATTTTAATAATTTACTATTCAAATAAATGCAAATACTGTGACATAAAAGATTTATTTTCTGATTATAGAACTAAAATTAAAACAAGCAAAAATTATTGTGACATCTTCACAATGCTAGGCTGTAATTTTTAATCATTTTTAAAAATTTATTTAATTAAAAATATATCCTCTTGATCACAAATTAGTAGTGTCTTGTCCCTGCACATCATATTTTTCTTGATAACAACAGTGTCATGCCAGTTATCTATGTAACTCCATTCTGGGGAAAATTTTTGAATTTAAATCATGTGACTTCTGGTTTAAACTAGAAGTTCTTATATAGTTAATTGGGGCCTCTTGCCCCTAGCCCAGGGATGGCGAACCTTTTTGAGTCTGCGTGCCACATAGTAAGCATATTAAGCATACTTTTCTTTAAAAATGTTTATGCATGCAGAAGTTTTAGACTTTGAGTAACTACACTTAAATTTGGCCGAATGGCTGAACAGTCAAAGTGGTAGCTTATTGCTCTTGTGGACCCAAGGTCAAAACCCCAGAAAATTTTCAGATGGTGATCCATTCTTCAACACTTGGCTGTCCCATTGTGGGTTTGCAAAATAAAAAAGTCCTCTTAGTGCCCACAGGTCGAAAAGAATTTTAAAAAACTATATTTAAATAAATACAAGTAAAATAATATGCTGTAATTAGAGTGAATGTAAAGAACCTGATTGAAAGATGATAAACATGCTGGTTGATCTCTTCGACGTGCCACTTTGAGCATGCATGCCATAGGTTCGCCACCTCTGCCCTACGCTTTCCATATCTGGTCTCATCTTTCATATATCTAACTCCAGTCTCGAGATTAAGGAAAGACAGATGGATGGAAAACAGTTGGAATTTATAGGTCTACGATTTTTTCATATTGCAGCCCAGCAAGATCTATTATGATTACATTAACATTTGAACTTTATTTTTTTATATAGTATAACAATAAATTAATGAGCTATTGAAGGATTAAAAGACTATTATCTTTTCAGATTTTATGAAAAGGTTTATCTTAAAAAAGAAAATTGGTGAAATATGTTCATTTGAATAATGTAGTATTTATACTTTCAAATTATTTTAATAAAAAATTTTTGTATTCACACAAGCTTTCAATAAAAATTTAGATATTCAACTCTAATTTTATTTATCCAGGCTATCAGGTATGGAAAGCATTAGAGAATGGCGTATCTCAGTATCCCAGATTAGATGGTAGATTTCCTCAAGTAGCTGGAATTAGTTTCAAGTTTGATCCCATGAAACCGCCAGGTGAAAGAATTGATCCTGCAGATATCAAAGTTAGCTTTGAACCTTTGGATATGAATCAAGTATTTTACATTTTATGTAAATTATATGTAGTTGTTATCATATTTAGCTATACTATTTCATTGTTTAATAATTGAATAGTGGGATATATTGGTTGATCAAACAAAAAGACTTGCAAAAAATAGCATGAGGAGTTTGGCAATGCTGCAAGTCAGATTTGGTAATGCTATAAGATAGTTTTTTTTTCTTTAATGCATCTCAAGAAATATTTAAATCTTGAAAATTTATATATTATGGACATAAGAGATAATAATTGAAACTTTAAATAAATAAATAAAATGTTTCTGGACAACCCTTATGTCATAAGAGGCTAAATTTGATTATTTTTGTAACTGTATGAACAAAACTAAAACATCATTTACTCACTTCAAATAAATGCATTAAAGATTTCATTGAATTTGCTTTTGAATATATGTAAATATTCTTAATCCAATTATCTTCAATAATCAGATTTTTACATCAGATCAGATTGTTTTTCTCAGATAACATTTTATTTACAACGATTCTGTTTTTGTTACACACAGTCTGTAGACCACCACTTTTTAAAAACTTTGTAAACATAGAAAATTGGGATATTTACACATGAATTGTTGCCTTAATTTTCAGTAAGTTTTTTATATAACTTTACACTATGAAAACTCTATTCTGTAGTGTAAGGCAAATGTTCTTTTTCATGGGCTTACATTCAAATAGTCCAGACATCACAGATTCCCTGGCAATTTCAAAAATCTGAAATTCAGAAGTAGAATTATTGTACTCATAACACATGTATTAATAAGTAGAAAACTTGTTCTTAATTTAATGAGAAGGCTGATGCTGCATCTAAGTGACAACCTTGAAAATATACTGTGTAGTTGGAATACTGGATAAACCGATTCTGAGTTTTTATTCAACGATTTCTATATTTATTTTTAATATAAAATAATGTTCAGAAATCTTTTTCACATGTTTATGTGAGTGATAATTAAATTAAAATTTTCATTATTCTTTCTGAGAATTTTAGATGGATCACATTTAGCCAAAAATTCTAAGAGAATTTGTATTGAACTACTATTTCAAAACACCATCTGTATAGATTTCTATCAAGTTATTTTCTTCTCTTGCTGTCAGTTTTTTGATTTTGTTAATATTTACCATGGAAGGATCCCAAATCCAATTTTTTTCTTATATTTGGAATGAAAAAATATATTGCCTTTAAGGTTTTGTAAACTTGGTCAAATCTTCCAAAAATCTTATTAGTTATTTATTTGAGTCAAGAAAGGTTCAGGGAATAAAATTTATAAACACTCAATTGGAACATGATTTCACATTCAACTGACAAGTGTACTTATTTATTTATACTATTTAATTAATTTTTGTAACATTGACAAAGTATTCTAAAGTATTCCAGACTTTCTAAGCAAGCCTTATGGTCACCTAGTATCCACAGACTACAGGTTAATAATCAGTGATATAAAGCATTTTCAGTTATTGTGACACTTAATTTAAATAACAATAACAGGCTAAAAGACTAAACTTGAGAATCAGTAATATGTCAGCCAAAAGCCATCAACTGATGGAGTTGCCAAACTTCTCAGGACTCCTGTTTTTATTTGATCACCTGGTATAATATGTGTCTTAGATTAATGTAGAAAAAGTATAGCATTTATATATATTATATATCAAAATAAATTTGCTTTTTACACATTAAAATAATATTTTGTTTTTTATTTTACAAAATACTAAAGCTGCAAATATTATGACTTTGAATTAACTTTGTTTAAAGTCATAGTACAGGGCTAGTCACAGTTTCACTTATGATGGATCTGATCTGCAACAGTGTTGAACAGCATAGATGTGAGAGATGAAAGGTTCTTATCTATACCAGCCATTATAAATTATGGGAATCTGAATTGGATTCAAACCTGAATCTATAACGGTAGAGAGGTTCTTTATCGTACACTATCTGACTTTTAAGTGATATACAGTATTTTATATAGTTTGTTTTGTAATTTGAATTGAATATGCTTGCCAAAGAATCTTAGTAATATCTTATTAAATTATTTCTAAAAATAATACAAAAACAAATTGAGAAGTAGTGAAGACAATTGCATATAATTGATGAAATATTGTGACAATGCCGAAGGGCCTCCCTATACTTCGGCACCACGTGTCTGAAGGGTCAACATTGCGTCGGTGAAGATTGCAATGACAAGTTTTGTCGGGACTGACACCACTGTGTCTTCACGGTTAGACACAGAAACCATTTCGTTTGGGCGTGAGTGGTCGCGTGAGCAATCAGAGTGATTCCTTAGTAGACTAGATTAATGTAACAAATGTTTAATGGGTAATGATAGGGAATACATATCTTACAATATGTTGCTAGTAAAGTTCGATAGTAAAGTTAACTGAGTGTTCTCGAGAGAGAGAGAGAGAGTTTACAATTCATACGCGTGGCGATAAATACTTTTTTTTTTTTTTTTTTGATATCTTGATCTGGATCCAGTCGGTAAGACAGAAAGTTTGGGAAGGTAGTGTTAAGTCCAATAGTTCTGACTTTTTCCTTTGATATTAGGCGATTCTTGATATTCAAATGCGAAGAGGTATCCCAAGGAGCACAGATATTATGTAGAAGTAATCCGATGGAAGAACTGGCGACGACTGACTCACTTTGTTGTTCTTGTCTAATGTTGAACTGTTAAAATCACGATACTAGGTCGAAAGGTGATGAGAAAGCGTCTTTATTAGGTCTGAGAACTTAACAGAGATTTAACTCCCAGGTGTAAAAGTTGATAGTTATTGAACAAAAGTATAACTACACTGTGATCTTATGACACCGTGGAATGAAAGTATGACTACAATGTGATCTTATGATGAAATGATATAAACACACGGAAAGTCTGGATTTGGATCCTCACAATAATTAATACTTATGGAACTTAATTTTACAAAATTTAATAAAAATTACATTGCAAACTGTTGTTATTAAGGTAATTTGTCTGCTATATATTATTATAAATGTGTTACTTTTTCTGAAAAACTGGTTGAAACAGTAAGAATTTAAGCTTAATATTTGAATAATAAATTTAAAAAATAAACATTGAAAATTGTTTATATATGCTTTTGTAGGATAAAAGATGTAACATTTTTTAAATTGCATACATCAGTTATTCTGTCATTATAGTCCAGTTATCAATTTTATTAAGTATCACTTAATGATGATCAATGCATAATTATATATAATCATAAAATCAAAAAAATATATAAATAATTATTTAAATCAAAATCACATTTAATAAATACAAATGTATTAAAAACTTTAAACAGGTGTAGAAATAAAATATTTTAAAAATAGTAATATAACTTGTTATATTTTGAAAATAACTTTTAATTCAATAAAATATTAAAAGATTGTTACCTTATAAATGCTGAAATGAAAATTAAATTTCAAATTCCTATCCAAAAAGTTACATTTTAAGCTATTACTTAGTTATGTTTATGCTTAATGATTTGTTTTAAATTAGTAGTGGAAAAGCAGTGGCATATAATGAGATACTTGTGGCCAAAAGCTTATAAATTTTGTTTAAGACTGTCCAAGATTATCAATTAAAATTTTAATTTAAATAAAATATTTAAATAATTGGCATTAGATTTTACAATCTTTGTAACAACAATATCTAAAATAACATATAAAGGATGTTTTTTCAATTCTTACACTTCAATTTTTGGTACCCTGTATCAAAAATTGAGAATTCCAGGTTTCTCTAGACAACTTTCAGATTTTTCTACAATTAAAATAGTTTATATTTTTTTTATAATATTTCCATTAATTAACAAATGTTTACACGTGCAGTGCTAATTAATATTTCAAATATTAAGCATGAATGTTAAACTGAGATGGGAAACATCTTAAAACAAGTTTTTATTCAAGAGGTCTTAAAACATTACGTCAGAACAAAAATTGTTTTTGAGAACAACAAATGGTCTCTCTTAATCTATTTAAACTGGTGTTTTTTTTTTTTTTTTTTCAGAATTTTAAACGNACAAATTTTTTTTATAATTTTTAAAAAGTATTTTTAATTTAAACACTATTTTATCTATTTTTATATATTTAAAACTTAAAAACGTTGCCAAAAACTAGACTTAAAGACATTCCTTCTGCATATAAGTAAGGTTTCTTTTAACTTTTTTAAATACATAAGACCTTCTCAAATAATTAAATATGAAAATTTAAAAAGTTTAAAAATATACAAAAACTAGTTTTAAAAGATATAAAATTTTTATATATTTTTACATAAAAAATTCATAAATATCCACAAGAAATTTTGATATAAATACCTGATTTTTGAATGAAGATCTTATGCTAGACCTATACTCATATGCTAAATTTCTTCTATTTTCACTCATAAATCTTAAAGAAAAATTTATAAATAAAATTATTATAAAATATAATATTTTATACATGATTTCGCATATAAAATTTATAAATATTTCCAAAGAAAAATGAGTATTTTAGACGCAAAATCTAATGTTCTAGACCTATACTCATGCTCTAGATTTCTTCTCTTCTAAGCCATAAAACTAAGAATAAAATCTATAAATAAAATAACTTAGATAGATAAATTAATTTAAATAACATTTAAAATACTTTTTATATAAAGTTAATTAACCTTATTTAAAAAAATAACGACGTAGATGAAACCTTGTTACTGAATTAAGATGTTTAATGATATGACTAAGTATGAATTCAATTTAATTGCTTGGAATTAGCATAATTTTCCGAAAAGATGTTTATATTTCATTCCATACTCGTACATAATTATCATAATTAAAAGATAATAACTCTATCTTAATGCATTCTACTCGTAAACGTGACATTTTCAATTGAAGATGCTGATATCTTTATCACTGCTCTTGGTGTTCTTTCTGTATTATGTAACTTAATGCCATCCCTAACTGTACTTTTATATCATTTACAGCTGCTAGTTTACAAATTATTTAAGAATTTAATACTCTAAATATCGTATCTAAACCCATTTTTCTCTTATATAACTTTCAGCTGACTCGACTGTTATACAGTTGCCCATTAATGTCTGATTTAATCATTTACCATTTTGGCTCTTTCCACTTGGATGAAGAAAGTCGAATTCGATCCATGTCTTGAAAGAATGATGATTTTTCAACCTTGTACTACTGCCCAGTGGGGTAAACTGGACAGTAGTAGTAAAGATAGACTGAAAGAGTGGGGAGATGTAGTTTGGCCCATTGCCTTTGACTTACTACTCGCTACGTGAACAACAATATGACATTATCCTGATTTAAGACTCCACTACTTTATCTTTTTAACCGACAAAGAACAAGTATGACTTCATATATTAACCAGTTAAACAAAAGTCAACCGAATGGGATTCGATAAAAATGTTAAATTGTTATTGTTTCGAGTCGTATTTTACACAGAATTTACTTATTGTTTACGTGTTTTAAGAGAAAAATATTTATTTATTCCATTAATTTTCTTTATTTTTATGTTTTAAAAGTTATTTTATTAAATAATTTAAGCTTTTTCATATAAAATAAATAGTATTTCTTCGTTTTAGAATATAAAAATTATGTATTTATTAATGAATATAATGACGTCTTACCATACTTTTCACACCGAATTTGTCCACTCTTCACCAGTTTGAATTCAGAAAAATGATAAATTTTTGAATAATTATCCTTATTTTATGTTTAAAAATAAATTTATTAGTGTATTTTAATGTAAAAAAGACTAAAAAATTCTTCATTTAATACATAAAATTATACATTTTTGAACAGAAAAAAAAACTACACATTGCTACACTTCTCACACGAAATTTTACTCATTCGAATGGCAGAAAACTAATAAAATTAAGGATAATTGATCAAAAATTTATGTTTAAAATTAAATTTCGTAATGATTTTTAAATAAAACAAACAGAAATCTTTCATTTGGAATATAAAATTAAGCATTTCTCGAGCAAAGAAAATTAGACGTTCCCATACTCCGATTAGTTTCATTTATCATATTTAATGTATCGTTAAAAGTATCATAATTTTTAATTATTGATAATTGTAGATCCAATTATCATCTTTAGAACTAATGTTTAATAATTATTCAGCAAAGAGATAAGTAGTCTTTGTGAGTAATGAAAGGGGAATTGATACGAAAGCGCAAGTAAAGTTGTAAGTCTATTTATAATGTCTAGAACAGAAGGAAAAAAAAAAGAAAAAAGGAGCAAGTGGAAAATAAATGCTTGGTATTTTCTTTAGGTCAGCGCATCGAGATCTCTATTTTAAGTATTTCCTAGTAATTAATTTTATTATATAATAAACAAGAGCGAGATTGTAAAACAATTTTCATGTAATAAATGAAAGAATAATATTTTCTTTGTCCTAAATTTACTCGTTTTGTAACACTAAAGGATCCACTTGTATACGTTATAAATGCGCGCTGCTGTTTGAAAAACCTTTAAAAAATACTTTAAATTGTAAATAGAATTAAGAAAACAATTAATAAAATAAATAATTATAGTGTAAAGTTTCAAAATTTCATAAATAAATGTAATTCAAGCGTTTGAAAAGGGTCACAAATTCACTCGCTCTTATTTACTTCTTCGCTATTTTTCTTCGATAATTCTGATGTTTTTTTCTTATTTTTCTATATTTTCGTCTTGTATAAGCGTTAAAAATAAGGATAATTAAAGTTTATGTTAAGTTATATAAGTGTATTATATAAATCAACGCGTGTGTTGTAGGTAAAAGCATCAACTCTTCTCGACTCATTCGTTCGTAGTAGTAAATTTAATGATTGAATTGTGCTAATACAACCATAAACTCAAATTTCAAATTAACTGAAGCACTTAGTTATAAAAGGTATTTTAATGCCTTTACTCATTTATAGAATAATATCTTATTGAGTAATTAATTTCTATTGCCAAATGACTTTAAGCTTTCTCCATTATTTATTTTTAGAATAAAAATATTATTATTATGGGCTATATATATTTTCTTCTAATTTAAGGTAAATTTCTTGATTTTTAATTTAATTTTGCATTTATCTTTAAGCGAGTAAAAGTATTTCTACTTGAAAATAAGTCAAGATTTGAATGAAATGTAACATTTTAAAAGTAGTTTCTGTGTCTGTGTGCGTATATTTTCATATTTACATACTTGGTATGTGTTTTTATACATTTATATCTATATATCTATACACATACTGTGTTTACATATCAGTATTTCTGCACATAGTTTACATATCATGCTATAATACATACATATGTATGCTATAATACATACATATGTAGAACCTAGTGTGTACAGTATGTATGTATGTATTTCATTATTCATGTAGCTATATATATTTATTTATACTGTAGAATATACATACATGTGTGCTTCTGTTTTATGTACTATACTGTACCTCATGAGCACACATCAGTGCATGTATGCATTAAAAAAAAAATAAATAAATATATATATATATATATATATAAGTATGTGTTATCTGCAAGCTATTGGTACGTTTACAACATATGCTTTTTCAACATATTTCAGGTATTTTGAGTATGATTTCAACGTTTACGTGTATACCTTGGTATGCATATTATGTATTATGTAAGCTGTAGGTATAAATATATTCGTGTATAAGCCTCTAGTCTTCAAGTAAACTAATACATTTTCTGACTAAAAAAATATGGGCATATATCTGGCAAATTATGCGCCTAAACTATGGAAAAATACAGGATTTTATCCCAAGAAACGATGGAAAAAAATATAAAAACGTAGTTTTAGTATGAACACTTTATTTTTTTACTTTATGTAACACAGATTTTTAGAAGATCCAAAAGTAGAAAGTGAATAGTTTAAGATATTTAAAAATTCTATAACAGTAACACAGCATGCCTTTAACATGACACAATACACAATAATATTTAACACGGAGAAATTTACATACAGGTCACACACACTTTCAAGTATTTATATATGAAAAAAAAACATGACATTATTAGCATATATGACCTCAAATATACACACAAAATTTAAATAATTTCATAAAAATTTAGTCTCGTGTAGGGGATGAGGCACGTAAATTAACACGTGTATCACGATAAAAAATATAAGATAATTTGTAAATTTTAATAATTATTAATATAGAAAATTACTCGAATGAATATTTTATAAATATAATACACAATTAAAACCTTAATTTCTATTAATTAAAAGATTATTTTGAAATTTTTAACGATTGAAATTAGCGCAGCATCACACAATTTACCAACCAGTAATTAAATGATGAAAGTAGGCTAATTTAAATACCGAAATGGTATCATTAACTAATGTAAAATATGATATCAAACCGGAAACGAGTGACGTCACAAACGATGATACCTCCCGCAACGTAATACATTCGTTATCTACATAACTTAAGAAATTATTTGAAAATTTACCACCGAAAAGTTGAATATTTTTTAATAAGATTTTGTTTGTCAACTGTTTATTTTTCCCATTTTGTTAATAATTCATTTTGAAATCTTTTGTAAATTGTTTAGGTTTACCTTGTTGCCACAAAAAAATATTGTGCCTTAGGAAGAGATGGATATGAAGCTCTGAAGAAATGTGAAATTATAGTATGTGTCTTTTTTAATATTTATAATAAAATGTAACGTTATTTTCAATAAAAAAATAAAGATTATAACTATTATTGTTTTTTATGTAGACTGATGAAGAAAACACACCCGAATTATGTATTTCAGTTCAAAATCACTTCAGATCCATAAAGATTTTGATGGGTGCTGCAAGGCAACGTTCTCATCACAGACAGAGTTTATTTTGTGTTTCAAGAAGGTAAATATTATTAATAATTTTTTAATTTTTAAAGTTGCTTTAGGTTCTGGTCATAGTTTTAAAAGATGAGTTCAACTGAAATAATTCAATCAATCAAGTGTAATGGCCAACTCAATCTTGTCAGTTTGCCATTGCACTCGAGTTCTTTTGATCATTTGTTTTTGGTAAGGGATATTTTGAAAAGGTATGCATCTTTTTGATGAATTCTGACAAAATGTTACCTGTTTGATAAACATTACTTAGTTTTATTTCCTAGTTGCCTTGATTGGCAAGTCAATAAAATGGCAAAAAAAATTCCATGGATGTGTGTGTTGGTGTCTATTTTGTAATATCTCAAGATGGGGTAAAGATTAAGAAGTGAAATTTGGCATGGTATCTTGTGTTTAAGGGGCATTAATGCTATTAAATTTTGGTGATGAAAGGTTGAGGGGGTCGTCATGTGTCATATCTCAAATGGGTTTGGATTTAATGAAAATTTTAGTTGTTAGCATATACAGTTTTTTATATAAAATTCATCTCTACCCTCAAAATTAAGCATTTTGCCATTTTATAATTAAAAATATAGAAAGTTTTTATAACAAAATCTCATAACAGATGGTGCCACAAAATTTTATATATTTATTATGATTAATAATATAAACGATATTTTAAAAATAAAATCTCATAACAGCCAGAAAGTTATGAAACTCGTTCCTAGATTTTTTTGAAAAGTAAGCCATGGACCCCATACTTGTTGAAAGTTTTGGTATCCATGGAGTAGCTGCAGTTGATAAGTGTCTGTGCAGTAGCTGCAGTTGATAGGTAGATAGCAATATGCCTTCACCCAGAATTGGTCAAGTGTACAGTATATTGAAAAATGTTTTCAATGAGATATCATAAGTCATGTCAAGAAACTATTGCAAAAATGAGTGTTTAAAAAGTTTGGATTTTTATGTACTGTACATGATACCATGGACTCCAGAGGTCTGCAAACTGTCAAATGGGAAAGATCTAGAGCAGTGGTTCCCAATTTGTTTTTCCTGCGTACCACTTCAAGAAAGAGCTCAAACTCACGTACCCCTTATAGCAGAAATTCATATTAATCCATACTAATATTATAAATTTGAAGGTAATTCTGTCTGTCTGTAAACTGCCAGACAGGTTTTAATAAAATTTGGCACAGAGATAGCTTACATGTTGGAGATGGACATAGGCTACATTTTACTGCCAGAAAATATCTTACTCCCACGAGAAAATTCAATATAATGCAAGCGAAGGTGCAGGTAGACAGCTAGTGATAAGTAGAATAAGTTTTTTTTTACATTTATTACCTTTAAAATACAATTCTAATAATAATAATAAAAATAACATAAGGTTATTTAATTTTAATGCGACAAATGTGCACGATTTTCTTTGCACAACTTTGTAAAATCTGGTTGCTTTTTGGTCAGAGGTTATTTAATTTTAATGTGACAAATGTGCACGATTTTCTTTGCACAACTTTGTAAAATCTGGTTGCTTTTTGGTCAGCTTCAGTCTCGAGTCATCTTCAAGTTGAAGTCAGTGACAATGTTTAGTTTTCATGTTTGTCATGGCCGAAAATCCGCTCTCGCAGAGGTATGTTTTGCAAAACGGTAGTAAATATTTTATTGTCGCTTCGCTGACATGATGATAATGATAATTGTACAATTTTTATTTCTTGCATAAGAATTTCAATTAGGTTTTGTCACAAATGCATTTTTTTGATGAAATTTCGAGAATATTTTTAGTTATAAACAAACAAATTTGTGCATTCGACATCATGTTGTAAATTGCCAAATTTTTGATGGTCCATCCATTATTTTTTTGATTGCTTCATTTCTTGCATTTAAATTTTAAATTGATAGATTTTAGATTGCCGTGCGTACCCCTTCATGCAATTTCGCGTACCCCTGGGGGTACGCATACCACTAATTGGGAACCATTGATCTAGAGGATTTAGTCTTGTTTACAGAGAAATCCAAACCAGCATAGGCAAAACATTTTTGTCCCTCTGGCTAAGTTCCCCGTTGTGTTTCAAGTTGATTTGCTTGCTGTTTTTGGGCTGTAATTTGAAAAAATTGTAGCCTATAATTCCCACTGTTGTCCATCTGTCTTTCCTTAATTAATCTTAAGAACGGAGTTAGATAGATGAAAGACAAAACTAGATATGGAAACATTAGGAGCAGTAGGCCCCAATTAACTATATCATGTTATTTCAATTCAAACATTTTTCCCTGAAAGGTGTTAGATAGATGATTGGCACAGCTCGATTGCTAAAGGAAAAGTATAATGTACAGAGGCAACTACAGTACTAATTTCAGGTGGAGAGCATTTATTTTAAATTAAATGAATTAAAATTTGCAGCCTGACATAAATAAAATGATCATTTTACATAGGTGTCCTCTTAATAAGGCTACCTTCTGTACTGTTTCTGACAGTCAGGCTGCTTTGAAGGCACTTGACTTTTGTCATTTCAGTTCTTGTCTGGGAGTGCTGTTTTGCATCTGACAAGTGAATGAAATTGGCTGCCTACAATAGTTTCTCTTATGGGTGCAGAGCTGGTTATGTAAGAGCTAATCTACTGGCCAAGAAGGAAGCTTCATACCTCTTTGTAGGACATGAGCCAGATCTTAGAATTTCTTCCAATAATTTTTCTAGAGCTGTCAATGATTGGACTGTTACCAGTCATTTAAAGCAGTGGATTATTTTTGGATTAAGTCAGAGCAAGACATTTTTGTCTGACTTGCTCTGTGTGAACTTTCTAGCTTTTAGCATGAATCATGTCTGATTTTGGTCACTTTTGTAAACATTTATACCAAATGAAACTTTCCTCCTTAGCCTTTTGCAGCTCTGCTGAAGAGACTTCTCTTCATCTGATTTGCAAGAATAAAGACCTTTTCTAGGGCAACCCCAAATTGTTCTTTAGAGGCCTAGAGATGTCTCCCAGCTTTAGAGGTTTGCTTTCTTCATGGAGATAGAATTTCTTAAGTAATATTGCATGAGTGCATAATGGATCATTCAGGTTGAGGTGCTTTTGACTTTACCCTTACATAATCTATAGTCTGCCTGTACAAGATATGAATTCAAAAATAAAGTGCATAAAAATGTAGAAATTAACATATGAAAGAAAGAATATCGAATAGAAAGTCATAGTTTGAGAATCAAATTCAGATTTCAATAAGTTTGTGTGTAGCTTTCATTTTCCTTCTTAATTATTGTGATTTCTTGACTATCAATGCCAAAGTCAGTGCAAGTTTTCAGCATTCTTGTGTCAAATATTTGCTCATTATAGTTTTTGCATGAACCATAGTAAATTAACATTCTAATGATTTATGAGTTTCAATATTTTATGTATTTACAAGTTTTGTAATTTTAGAGCCAGTCTGCGGCATTTTGACGAGATACCCAGTTTCTCTGGTCTGATGCGATCCATGAGCTGCGATACCATTGCTCCAGATATACCACTGGTGCGTACTGTTTCTATTGAAGAGATTGAACACGAACAGTGTAGATTGGCCCCAAAAGTCGAAGGAAGGATACAGATATTAACTGAAGAAGTAAGAATGATAATTTCTAAATTATCTGTTAGCAATCAATTATTAAGTATAACTTTGCTTTGTTTATTACAGTTCAAAGAGAAATTAGAACGTGAGAAAAGCCAATTGTCTATATTAAACGATGTCATCGAAGAAGTCTCGGAACTATAATTTNTTTGAAACAAAAAAGTTATGCATTCCGTCACGTACATAAACAGTGTCGTAATTCGTCAATTGCAAATCATCAAATTCGTAAAATTTTTGTTTATTTTGAACAATCCGGATAATCGAAAATCCGGATAATGGAGGTCCGGATAATGGAGGTTCTACTGTACCACAAATTATTGCTTGCAATTTGCCTGGAAAAAGTCTGAGACCAGGATCAAAAAAGCACAATAGAAACAAAATGTAATAGGGAAAAGCAATGTATAATACTTAATTTGTTTATCATTAACCTGAATAATAATCAATTAATCAGTCATGGATGTAGTAAGAGTTGTTAGCCTTTCAAGACCAATTTCATCTAAAGCAGTCACAATTGCTTTTTTAAGATCAGAAACATTATTAAATTGTTTTCCATTGGTATTAACCACTCTTACTAAATCACCCCAAAGGTTTTCTATTGGATTTCAATTCAGGTTACACAGTGGATGTATGCAAATTAAGTTGCAATGTCTATTATATTTTAGAGTTGTAAAATATGAAGTTTTGATTATGGTCTCAAACTTTTTCCAGGATTGTGTGTACAGTAAGCTTACTCCAGAGGCATGTGTCCCCCTTTGTCATTGGGTTGTCCTTTTCTTAATCCCAAAGGGGTGTTCTAAGGTTTTATTTTATTTTTAAATTAGTTATTCATTTTTATCACAGAAAATATTTTTACTAATGACAAAATTAAAGTAAAATGAGCAATTATTTATTGTGACATCATTACAATTTCGGACTGCAATTTTTAATCATATTTTTAATTTATTTTATTTAAAATGTATGCTCTCCGCCTCAAATTAGTAGTTTTACCCCTGTACATCATATTTTTTTCTGTTAGAAATTGAGTTGTATCTCTTTTTGGGGAAAATTTTTGAATTGAAATAACATGACTTCCGGTTTGCACTGGAAGTTCATATATAGTTAATCAGGGCTTCCTTTCCTTAAGGGGTTTTCATATCTGGTCTTGACTTTCATCTAACTCTGTTCAAGAGATTAAGTAAGGAAGGATGACAGTGGGAATTTATAGGTCTATAATTTTTTCAAATTGCAGCCTAAATATTTGTTATTAACTGAAAATTTGTTTTAGAGTATTGTGATTGTTTCTTCATTGATTATTAAGGTACCACTGTATTTGATTAATGCAATTTTAATATATGTGGTAGCATCAAGGGATTAATTAGCTGCGTTAATCAAGAGATACCAGTATACATATATTTTATATAATATATATATACATGTGTGTGTATGTACAGTATATTTTATTAATGTACATATGATGCCCTTTTTAATAGCTCTTGTGCCCTCTCCTTTTTTTGTAGCTGTATCCTTTTTGTGGACACTGCTGTATATACCATGCTAGGATAAAACGACATCCAGCTGAGTGCCATCAGTGGTACAGATAGCCCTCGGTTTACACCTCAGTTCCGTTCCTACAAAAGCTGGCGCAAATCGAATCGGTGTAAAACGAACCTGTATTTACAGTGAGGTATATGGTTAGGTTCTACATAAGTGAAAAATAAGCTAATAATTTTGTTTATTAATACAATATAATACAAAATACATATAAATTTTTAAAATGTATTTTATCATAAAATAAAGTAAAATGTTTTTATTTAAAAGTTTTAGTTTCAAATTTCTTACATTTTTCGGAAAAAAGTATCCATCTTTAATTGTTTACATTTTTGATNTTGTTTTTTCATTTGAATGAATAATTAATTTGAATAGATTCATCCAATTTATTTTCTCTTGACGGCGATGAAAAGAATGGTGAAACCATTCTGTTTGATTAAAAATGCTCATAGTTGAAAATAAACCTTTAAACGTTTAAAATTTTAATAATTTACGATTAATTTCTGCTGCCGAACCGATAAAAATCATAACACGACCCGATCCAACCAAAAATTTGATAAATTGAATTTTCTGAAAAACCGACGTAACCATTTACTATTCTAAAGATCCTTTTCGAAACAAATTAAATAGTAAATTATATTTAATATGTTTCATAAGGTTACTAAAAATCATAAACAATTATTTCGTCTCATCTCCCGAGAAATTCCGAAAAAAAAATAAAATATTATTATGAATAAAAAATGGCAATTTTCGATTTTTCCATAATCCTGTTACCACCTGGCAACAGTGATGTAACGAATTAGCAGTTTGACAATGGGAAGCGGTCAGCGCCATCTAATGTCGGAAGTAAGAATGACAAATTGGAGGAATCGTGGAGTTTTTACATCTTTTGTTGGTTCGGGTAGAAACATGTTCAAGTTATAGGAATTAGTAAAAAAAAAAAAGGAAAGATCAACCATCGCTTGTGTCAAACGCGTGGCAAAGGTATCGATAAAGGAAAAATCTCGCTTGAAATGACCTAAAGTAGAGACGAAGAGAGAAACTAAATGCAGCTGCTGTCTAGAAGAATGGATTGTTTTGTTGATTTGCGCTTGTAAATGCTAAAAGAACGGTTTTCAATTATGATTAATTTCATTTCTAATGGAATCGTTTAGTTAAATTGGTTACGAGAGAATTCGAGTTTGTGTTGGAATAATAATAATTATAATAATAATGTTCGATTGGGAGGAAGGCGATCGTTTTTCCTTCGAAGACAGCGATCGCTTCGAAGAAGATTCACTTTGCTCATGGATAAGTGAACCCGAAAGTCTCTGCAACAATTGGAGAGGTTGGAAAAGACAGAACGGAAACAATAACGTTTCTGGAAGCTATCATGCCGCTTTTATTAAAAACAAAGGTGAGTTTCATCTCTGTTAACGGATATAATTGCTTGCGACCATAACATTACATTCAATAATTGTTCTATTTCTTAATTTAATTATCTATTATCGCATTAATTGTTAATTTCGTTAACGTTTAATGTAACCAATTTCAATTGTGATAAATTTAATTCTTTGAATATAATGTTCTTGTTTTTTTTTTTAAACAGTTTCCATCTGTTTAATAATTTTTTTTGTTTTTCTAATGTATTAAATTATCAATGGTTTGATTGTTTGGTAAGTGCTAAGTGTGTCTCTTTAAAATATATTTTTAGTTGCCATCGAACAATAAAGAGGATGGTGTGTGTTTTTTTCTTATTTTTAATATTGTGAAATTTTAATAAAAACTGTACCCGTAGCAAATCTGTGCATCTCTGCGATGTTTAAATCAAATTTGTAAACTTTCCTTTTGTCGTAGTAATTTGGTAAAATTTAACTGTTGTTAATGGTAAGAGTGCCATTGAACCGAATTGCATTACTTACTTCAAAATACAGAAATTTATTCAAATAAAACTCAGATTTAAAATATTGATGGTAAATTTTACTCTGTGTGTTTAATATAATTGTGTTACAGAGTTTTATTTAAATTAGAATAAAGTATTTGTTTTTTTACTAGCTAAAAAAATCTGAGAATATAATTCTCAATTTTGTAATAGTTTGTTTCATACAAGTGAGATGGCAGAACTCTAGGCAACTGGGTTTTCTAAGTTTTTACACCAAATGAATGCAGAATGTCTATTAAAGCAAAGTTATTTTTATTAGTTTATAGTAAAACATAATTTGCACAGTGGTTTTGTATTTTGTAATGAAATGTTTCAGTATTTGCATATTTATAATTTCATATTTGATACATTTATACTTATGTAAAAACATCAAAGTTTACATTTATAATCAAGATGAAATGACAATTCTTATGGAATAAAAACAATAGTGTCTGTGTAATATGTGGCAATGCATTGTGCAAACTGTAATATGATTAAAATATTTTGTTACGAAACCAACAACATGAAACAACTAAAGTTATGATTTAACAGGATATAGTATGAAACTGATGCTATAAACTTATGTCATATTCTGGAATTCATTGTCTAGAATATAAAATTTGAAATAAAAGAATATTTAAATAATAAACATTTCTAATATGTTAACTTATAAATGCATGCTTGGTTCTAAACATGTTAAGAAAATAATTGGTTAAAAATTAAAATTTTTTGTTTATAATAATTTTCATATCCATTGAAAGGATTTGATTGAAAATTAAATTTCTGAGAAAAAATTAAAAATTGATTATTTATTTATTGTATTTTACTTTGAGATTTATATCTTTTTCTAAAGATTCACAACACTGAAAAATTCCAATGTTTAAATTTTGAATGCATTATGAAACTTATATAATTTAAGATAAATGGAAAATTAAAAAAGGAATTGTCTAAAAAAAAAGATATATTAAAGAATATTGACCAGAGAAAAACCAACTCATCAATAAATAGCATTATATAAGTTACTGATAAAATAGTATTTTGGGATTAAAGATATTCAGCTATTTTCTAATGAATATGCTTTTTATGATATTAAAAAAATTCTAGTACAAGTTCATCATCATAGGAAATTGCTCTTAAAGACTTATTTGTAAAGAATGTTTATTATGCTTCTAGAAATGAAAATAAAAATATAGCCACAGAATGGAACGACTTATTTTGTAAGGAACAGCTTTTTTTTATCCCCTACAGACTGGAAAAAATACAAAAAATCTTTTGCCAGTTTAGTTTTATTTAGAATCTACAGATTCTTTTGCTGTAAGAAGACATTTTCTTCAGTAGATACTTTTTATTATGTAGCATTTTATGAAAATTTACTGTTAATTTTCAATGAAGATAGATTGATGGATTGAAAAATATATATTTACTAATATAATAGTCAGAAAATAAGAATTTGAATTTTCTTGGAATTGCATTTTGTTTTTCCTAAAATAATCATTAGTTTGATTTAATGGGCATACACATATTAAAAGTAGTGAAATATTAACTATTTATTGCTATTTTACATTATACTAAATAATTATTTAGAGTATAAAAATTAAATTTCACTTCTGTATCCCTTCAGTAAAAGGTATTCATATCCAGTTCTTTAATGAAGTTTTTTCTGTTTTTGCTAATTGTAATTAGTTAAAAATACATTTATTTAATAATTAAGCAGTTATATTTAACAATTTTACATCTATTAATATTTATTTGACAAAGTTATTTAATTGTATATTGAATGATTACATTAATAATTTTCATAATATTGGGTTTGAAAAGTAATTTAATTTTTTACCACCAGAGGGATTAGTTGTATTTTTACCCATCAATTTCATTCTAAATTGTATTGTCATTATATATTATGATAGCTGACATTTCAAGGCTTATTTGTAAAAAGTTTTGTTTGATTCTGCACAATTTTTTTTTTTTTGGTGTCCCATCAAATATGAAAAATCAAAAGCAGCAATTTTGGTATATTTTGCTTTTTTATTACCAAAAAGGTAAAAATGCTGTTCAAGCAAGAAAAAAATTGTATGACATGTATGGAGATGTGTTGACAGAACGACAATGCCAAAACTGGTTTGCAAAATTTCCATATTGAAGATGCACCATGTTCCGGAAGGCCAGTTGATGCTGATGAAGACAAAATAAACGTATTGATTAAAGCAAATTTGCTGAATAACAACATAAGAAATCACTAAGAGATTAAGTTTATCAAATTCAATCTTTTATGATCACTTGAAATGACTTAGTTTCATTTCAAAGCTCGATGTATGGGTTCCATATGTTCTTAAAGAAAGAGATTTGCTTTGTTGCATTGACATCTGTGATTTGCTTCTCAAATGTCAAGAAAATGATCCATTTTTGAAGCAAATCATAACTGGTGATGAGAAATGGATTGTTTATAACAATGTCGAACAAAGGTGATCATGGAGTAGAAGAGATGAGTCAGCTCAAAGCACTTCAAAAGCCAATATTTATAAAAAAAAAAGTGATGCTCTCTGTTTGGTGGGATTTTAAGGGAATTTTTTTTTTTTTTTAGCTTCTACCAGCCAATTCCACTATTGATTCAGAAGTATACTGCTGTCAACTGAACAAATTGAGTTAAACCATCAAACAGAAAAGACCAGAATTAATCAACAGAAAAGATGTGTTTCACCATGATAATGTCAGACCTCACATGAGTTTGGTAACTCATCAGAAGCTGTTACATCTTTGATGTGATGTGCTATCACACCCACCTTATTTGCCAGATCTGGCACTGTCGGATTATTACTTGTTCTGGTCTTTACAAAATTTTTTAAATGGTAAAACATTTACTTCAAATGAAGCTATCAAAAATCACTTGGATCAGTTTTTTGTAAGCATAGATCAGAACTTTTATTAGTGTGGAATCATGCTACTACCAGAAAGATGGCAAAAGGTATTGGACCAAAGTGGTCAATACATAATTTAATAAAATATTTATATATTATAAGAAAATTATTTCTTTTTATGAAAAAAAATGAAATTACTTTCCAAACAACTTAATATAATAATTTAATGTAGTCAATACAGAAATGGATCCAGTATACATAATAAATAAATAATACAGAAATGGCTTAGCTTGAGATTTGAATGTCTTTGACACATTGGATGATAATGTCTAGATCAGTGGTTCACAATTAGTTTTTTCTGCGTACCACTTCAAGAAAGAGCTCAAATTTGCGTACCCTTTATAGCAGAAATTCATATTAACCCATACTAATATTATAAATTCAGAGATAATTCTGTCTTATGTCTGTTATCTTTTCACATCTAAATCACTGAACAGGTTTTAATAAAATTTGGCACAGAGATAGCTTACATGTTGGAGATGGACATAGGCTACATTTTACTGTGAGAAAATATCTTACTCCCACGAGAAAATTCAATATAATGCGGGCAAAGCTGTGGGTTAGTGTTGCCACCTTTTCAAAATCGCTGACCCGGACGGCAGGTGAGGTTTGTTTGAACAGAAGTTCCTGTTGCATGCACAATGCCATTTTGCAATGCAAAGAATAACATGCAGTGCATGCTGGTTCTAAATCAGTTACAGTTAGAGACTAGGAACATTTGGGTAGGAGTAACATAAGTAACCTAAATTAAGAAAGAACAACTACAGATGACTTAGCTCTATTGGATATTGGAGATGTGCATGAATACGAATCGTACAAGATAAAAAAAAAAATAGGTCGACAGGTTGCGCACGATATTTCCGGGCAAAATTAATAGTTCACCCAGACAGTGAATCAATTCCTGGACTGTCTGGGTGAAAACCGGATGGGTGGTAACACTAATGTGGGTAGACAGCAAGTGATAAATAGAATAAGTTTTTTTACATTTATTACCTTTAAAATACAATTCTAATAATAATGAAAATAACATAAGGTTGTTTAAGGTTGTTTAATTTTAATGTGACAAATGTGCACGATTTTCTTTGCACAACTTTGTAAAATCTGGTTGCTTTTTGGTCAGCTTCAGTCTCGAGTCATCTTCAAGTTGAAGTCAGTGACAATGTTTAGTTTTCATGTTTGTCATGGCCGAAAATCCGCTCTCGCAGAGGTATGTTTTGCAAAACGGTAGTAAATATTTTATTGTCGCTTCGCTGACATGATGATAATGATAATTGTACAATTTTTATTTCTTGCATAAGAATTTCAATTAGGTTTTGTCACAAATGCATTTTTTTGATGAAATTTCGAGAATATTTTTAGTTATAAACAAACAAATTTGTGCATTCGACATCATGTTGTAAATTGCCAAATTTTTGATGGTCCATCCATTATTTTTTTGATTGCTTCATTTCTTGCATTTAAATTTTAAATTGATAGATTTTAGATTGCCGTGCGTACCCCTTCATGCAATTTCGCGTACCCCTGGGGGTACGCATACCACTAATTGGGAACCATTGATCTAGAGGATTTAGTCTTGTTTACAGAGAAATCCAAACCAGCATAGGCAAAACATTTTTGTCCCTCTGGCTAAGTTCCCCGTTGTGTTTCAAGTTGATTTGCTTGCTGTTTTTGGGCTGTAATTTGAAAAAATTGTAGCCTATAATTCCCACTGTTGTCCATCTGTCTTTCCTTAATTAATCTTAAGAACGGAGTTAGATAGATGAAAGACAAAACTAGATATGGAAACATTAGGAGCAGTAGGCCCCAATTAACTATATCATGTTATTTCAATTCAAACATTTTTCCCTGAAAGGTGTTAGATAGATGATTGGCACAGCTCGATTGCTAAAGGAAAAGTATAATGTACAGAGGCAACTACAGTACTAATTTCAGGTGGAGAGCATTTATTTTAAATTAAATGAATTAAAATTTGCAGCCTGACATAAATAAAATGATCATTTTACATAGGTGTCCTCTTAATAAGGCTACCTTCTGTACTGTTTCTGACAGTCAGGCTGCTTTGAAGGCACTTGACTTTTGTCATTTCAGTTCTTGTCTGGGAGTGCTGTTTTGCATCTGACAAGTGAATGAAATTGGCTGCCTACAATAGTTTCTCTTATGGGTGCAGAGCTGGTTATGTAAGAGCTAATCTACTGGCCAAGAAGGAAGCTTCATACCTCTTTGTAGGACATGAGCCAGATCTTAGAATTTCTTCCAATAATTTTTCTAGAGCTGTCAATGATTGGACTGTTACCAGTCATTTAAAGCAGTGGATTATTTTTGGATTAAGTCAGAGCAAGACATTTTTGTCTGACTTGCTCTGTGTGAACTTTCTAGCTTTTAGCATGAATCATGTCTGATTTTGGTCACTTTTGTAAACATTTATACCAAATGAAACTTTCCTCCTTAGCCTTTTGCAGCTCTGCTGAAGAGACTTCTCTTCATCTGATTTGCAAGAATAAAGACCTTTTCTAGGGCAACCCCAAATTGTTCTTTAGAGGCCTAGAGATGTCTCCCAGCTTTAGAGGTTTGCTTTCTTCATGGAGATAGAATTTCTTAAGTAATATTGCATGAGTGCATAATGGATCATTCAGGTTGAGGTGCTTTTGACTTTACCCTTACATAATCTATAGTCTGCCTGTACAAGATATGAATTCAAAAATAAAGTGCATAAAAATGTAGAAATTAACATATGAAAGAAAGAATATCGAATAGAAAGTCATAGTTTGAGAATCAAATTCAGATTTCAATAAGTTTGTGTGTAGCTTTCATTTTCCTTCTTAATTATTGTGATTTCTTGACTATCAATGCCAAAGTCAGTGCAAGTTTTCAGCATTCTTGTGTCAAATATTTGCTCATTATAGTTTTTGCATGAACCATAGTAAATTAACATTCTAATGATTTATGAGTTTCAATATTTTATGTATTTACAAGTTTTGTAATTTTAGAGCCAGTCTGCGGCATTTTGACGAGATACCCAGTTTCTCTGGTCTGATGCGATCCATGAGCTGCGATACCATTGCTCCAGATATACCACTGGTGCGTACTGTTTCTATTGAAGAGATTGAACACGAACAGTGTAGATTGGCCCCAAAAGTCGAAGGAAGGATACAGATATTAACTGAAGAAGTAAGAATGATAATTTCTAAATTATCTGTTAGCAATCAATTATTAAGTATAACTTTGCTTTGTTTATTACAGTTCAAAGAGAAATTAGAACGTGAGAAAAGCCAATTGTCTATATTAAACGATGTCATCGAAGAAGTCTCGGAACTATAATTTAGTTTTATATTATATTATATATATATATATATAGTTTATTTATTATTATATATAAAACTATTACAGTTGTTTGTATCAAACTTATCTAGTCATCTTTTCAAAATTTATACTTACAAAAACAAAAGTTAGGAATTAATATAGCTGCAGTTACTCAATTTTTTTTATTAGTATTTAAATTTTTGCTCAATTTTGCATGTCTATTGTTGAGATTTGAATGCTTTATTTTAAATAACTTATGTTGTACTATAAAAATTTGTTGATAGGATTGTTTTTTATAGCAAAATTTATACCAGATAAATTTTTTATTGAAAATTTTTAGATTAAATTAGATTTGCACAAAAGTTGTTAAAATAATATATATATATATATAATCCACGTTATATTTTGATGCAGAATTTATACAATTGTTAATTATTAGAAGTATTTTTCATCTGCTTTCTATATTAAATTGGATATAGAATTAGATAAGAATGTATTTTAAGAAAATATTATTCTTCCCTGTGTCGGGATCATGCACTTCTATATATTTCTCAATTGGAAGACAGAATATTTTCTGACAAGGTTCTTAATTCTCATTCTGTATCACACAGAAAATGTGAAATTCTCAGAATTTGTGCTTATGTTATGCTAAAATGGTAAATATAATATACTTGTAATTTGAAGTACTGTATCAGAACTTTATATTGAATGATGCATTTAGAAGTAAACTGTGTGTAAAAGAATTTCAAACAACTTTATTTATTATCATACAAAAAGAAAACTGTTCAACTTTACATAACATAATAAATTATATATTTTTTATTCAATTGTACAATCATTTTAAATTTTACTCCAAACAAATAGTGCTGTGGGTGCATTTAATCAAATAGAGATTTATGCATTACCTAATATTCTGAATGTTACAAATTGAATTAGATACATAACCAGAAGAATATTTTTACAAAAAGTAATTCAAATTCTTTACATTAATATTCAAAATGCATGAAGTATCTTCACTTGAGTTGGACTGTTCAATCATAAAATAATTCCTCCTCCAGAAAATTCCATTCTCTGAAATTTGAATAGAATAAGTGTTCGATATACTACTTGTGTTCATTATTTATTGTACGTACCTGTTGTGGTTCGACAAAGTCTAACCAGTCTGAAGCGTGTGTTGGGAGTAATCCCATTGAAGAGCACTTGTAAAGAGCCAGAGCCAAACACACGACATTACCAAATAAATACACTATTTTCTGAAATAGTGCCTGTCCTCCTTCAATCAGTTTGAATGCTATCAAAGAAAATAAATTGTGAAATGGGGAAAACAGTAAAAAAGAGCAGAAACTTAAACTATTGTTTACTCGACTGTATCGTGATCAGTGCCTTTACTGGACGGAGAAATAACATTCCAACCATCATGATGGGAAAAATGGAAATAGAATTTCCGGCCATGTACATAATAAAAAGATTCATTGGAACTTGTTTTAGTGGTGCAAGGGCTATATCCCAAGATTTCTGGAAAGAAAAATTTTTGACTTACAAAACTGCTTGGGGAAAACAAATTTATATCACATCCATCACCCACCTTTACTATTAAAGTGGCGTCGGTTTCTTTGCTCGCTTCGGCATGTACTTGTCCCAGTGAAGAGCTATATCCTGGAGGAGAGGGTAATTCCATTTGTCTTTCTAATTTGCTTCTAGAAAATAACATAGAGCAAATTTAAGAAATTTTTAGATTAAAAAAAGTTTAAATGAAATTTATAGTCAAAACACAAGAAAACAAATTCTGATTTAACAATAAATTTAATTATTAATAACTGAAAATATAAACTTTCTTTGAGAGAAGAAATATATTGAATGTATTAACACTTTTCTCTTTTTCAATATTAGCATTTGTTATTAATTAAAACAGTTAACTAACAGTGTTTTCTGACAAATTGTTTATAATTCCAAAATAAAAGTTCTTGCAGAGTTCACTGAAGAAATTTCTTTCATCATGTAATTCAAAGAGGGGCAACCTTTTTCTATGTAAAGGTCACATTTAAAACTTTTGAACTGATATAGGCCATATACAAGATAAAGACGAAAAATGCAGGGAAATCACAATTTATTTATTCATATACTTACAATAATTTATAATTTGACTTCTGTCGCTGATGTGAGTGTAATATATCTGAAATATTCGGTTGAATATTAGCTGCTGCTAGTTTTCATGCAAGTCTGTTAGCTGATTTCTTTTTTACTTTGTATTAAATTTTTACTGAATTGTAGAAAATAACGATAGAATTTTTGCTGCATACTTCCTTAAATTGAGAAATTGATATACAGTAGAGCATCGATTATCCAACCCCCGATCAACCGTCACATCGGTTAACCGAACATGTTCTAGTCGACAAATTCAAATATCCGCTAGTGATGTGGTGCTATAATATTTGGCTATGTCTTGGCTACTTTATTATTATTTTTGTTAAATCTTTGCTGGCAACACTTGCTCAACCATGAAAGGGAGGCCAGTATTTAAACGAGGCTTAATTTTCTAATTATGAGTGGTTGTTTTTGTGTGGATTTTTCTGAGGACTGTGTCATGCTGAATTGGAATCTGTTTTTCATCGGAAATATAACTTTTAAACTTCATTTTCTAATGTATATGCCTACTTTATGTAAAATATGTAACCCGAATACTGTATATTTTTTTTGTTTTATATTTTTCAATATACAGTACAGTACTGTATTTATTTTGTGCAAAATAAAGAAATAATTTTTAACAATACAATAGCGACAATTATTATTTAAAAAAAATTTTGTTAGGCTTAACATTGATGAAAATTTAACGCGAAGTAGGTTAATAGTGATATACTAATATGCTATACTAATATATTTTTTCATACTTTTTGGTTATCCGACCAACCCCAGTCCCCAATTGAGTCAGATAATCAATGCTCTACTGTATTTTATAATATTGTGCAATGTGGGATGCATAAAATATTAATCCAGGTCACATTAATGCCCACCCCTGGTGTAATTAATAGATACTTAAGACTAACCTCTTTGGTTATATTTGTAAACTCCAGCAGATGGTGGCAAAAATTGAACACGTTTTCTATGAGAAAATCCTTTTCCAAAATTTCTCAAAAACAGAAGTGGATAGAAGAATTAAATAGGATTCTAACACAAAAAGACTTTGGTTCTATTAACTTACGGTTCAGAATTTTGAAAAATCAAATTACTATAGTTAATTTTCTATGAATAAAATTAAAGTTAATGAATTTGATTTTCAAAATTCCAAGCCATACATTAATAGAAGAAATTAAATTGAATCAAACAGTTCCTTGGCATTAGAATTCTACCTACACAGATTTTGAGAAATTTTGGAAAAGGAATTTTTCAGTGTTAGAAAAGAAAAACTTCAAATTTTTAATCTGCTGGAGATTGCATGCATAACCAAAAGAGGTTATAATCAGCCTTAAAATAATTATCTGAATAGAGTGAAGGTAAAATTTAACAAGCACATTTATTGTTCTAAATATCACTTTTGGATAGCTGTTTTTATGTTCAAGTATGTCTTGTCTCTTTAATCCGACATTAAGTTCGGTAGACTATCATTACAGCTTTCAGGTTAGACATTTCTTTTATTGTTTCCACATATGCATTTCGGACTTATATAAATGTTAAGTCCCTCTTCAGTGCAATGCTACAAATTATTAAAAAAATTAAAAAACATAATTAGTACATGACAAAATTCTTCGCGTGCAGATAATATTTACTGACAAAATAAAACTTAAAAATTGCCACACTTATACGATACCTATGGTTCTGTCTTTTAAAACCACAGTGTACAACGGGTAACATTGGAAAGATTTTAAAATACAGCCCTTAAAAACACCTCAAATACATTTTCACCATTAAGAAGGAAAACCTAATATATTAATAATTTTAGGATTTTTACTTTATAACATCATATATCTTAATAAAATAACAATCTAACATGATACTCACTTTTAAAATTTGTTCATAAAATCTTATATAAGTACAACTTTTAAAGAATGTGTATGTTCTACAATAAAACGTTGCAGTAACTGCAATTATAATCGTTTTACAGATAGTATAGTAATATTAAAATCATTTTTTAAGGGATACATACACATTTTNTATACAATTATTAGAACTTTACATAAATTAACTTTTCGATGAGCATTCGCCTTCCGTCTGTTACAATCAGGGTGGTTGGATTTCACAATTTCTTGATTATCTACACAGATTTATTTCTACATCTAATTATATTTTAACTTATACATTGCATTCAGTATGTACCTTTTTACCCATTTTAAAAACACTTCAAATTTATTCATTATTCCGTATACAATATCTCAATGTTTTTACATTACATAGATCTTATTTTTGTTATTAAATTCATATTTATGATAGCTACTATATATTTAAATAAATAGATATATCTATTTATTTAATTATAACTTAATTATTTGATTATCAGAGCATCATATACCATCATATGAAAAAATTTAGAAATTGAGCAAAAGTTTAGATTTTATAATTATTCTGATAGGTCTAATATACTTTGTAGTTTTTCTTTTTCAGATCTTTTGTTTTTTTCTAAATATTTTATAGTATTAAAATTATCAGCATATGGCATAAATAAAAAATATTGAAAGTAATGTTTCTAAATTTAACTCTTACCTTTACAACATTTTCTATTAAATCTCTTGGTATTAGAGGTTCATCTGGGACAGGCTGATATTTTTCAAGAAGAGTAAAAAGTTGAAGAGAATTTAACTTAAAACAAGAAGAACTAATTGAAGCAATATCTTCAGGACTACTTTTGGGTGCTTGAAGTAAGTGTGCAGCCTTGAAAAATTTTAAATAGATAATATTATTTGTAATCATTGAAACTGATGCATAAAATATAGCATATAACATAATTATTATAACTGACTTTATATAATATAAATGCAATTTAATCAATACAATTTGTTAATCAGATCTGAAAGTTGCAACTAGACTGAAAACAGCTGCTCATGCTTTATTTATTCTCAATAAGTATTTCAATTTATGATAGTATATGACTTGGTAATATATCTATACTAATGTTATAAGGAGGTAATGTTTGTAAATAAATAAATAAGTAAGTAAGTAAGTAAGTTTGGATGTAGTGGGTAATCTCCGAAACTACTCATCTGATTTCAAAAATTCTTTCACCAATATTTAGAATGGAACTTCAGGGTGGACATAGGCTATATATTATTCCGTTAAACATTCATATAAATTAAAATATATAATCTAGGTTAAGGGTTTTATGTCCAACAGATGGCACTACGAGTACGATGCTCTAAGTTTGCTTTTCTGTGAGGCATTATGCTTTTCTGTGAAAATGAACTAAAGCAAATCATCTATCTATCTATATAAATAAAAATGTAATGTTCGCTTGTTCCTACCAATTCCTTTGAAATTTTGACATAACGCTGCATTCGAATATGCACATGTTTTTATATAATATACGTGTCAAAATTCCCCCTTGAAGGGAGACGGTTAGGATTAAGGCTTACCATAAAGAACTCTGCTTCTATTTATACTACTTTAGATGGGTTTTTTGCGTTTTTGATTGCGTTTTAATAGGGTAGGTCAACAGAATGTACACTAAGAAGGGATTTTTTGATATTCCCCCCGCGGGGGAGAGAGACAGGATTAAGGCTTACTCTGAAAAACTTGGCTTCTATTATACTATTTTAGATGCGGGTTTTTGCGTTTTTGATTGCGTTTTAATAGGATACGTCAACAGAATGTACACTAAGAAGGAATTTTTTGATATTCTCCCCGCGGGGGAGAGAGACAGGATTAAGGCTTACTCTGAAAAACTTGGCTTCTATTATACTATTTTAGATGCGGGTTTTTGCGTTTTTGATTGCGTTTTAATAGGGTACCTCAAGAGAATGTACACTAAGAAGAAATTTTTTGAAAAATTTCCCCCCACAGCGGAAGTGTTATACATTTATAATAGATACATTTTGAGCCACAACAACGCATGGCGAGGTCTGCTAGTTAAGATATATGATGTTATAAAGTAAAAATCATAAAATTATTAATATATTAGGTTTTCCTTCTTAATGATGAAAATGTATTTGAGGTGTTTTTAAAGGGCTGTATTTTAAAATCTCTCCAATGTTACCTGTTGTATACTGTGGTTTTAAAAGACAGAACCATAGGTATCGTATAAGTGTGGCAATTTTTAAGTTTTATTTTGTCAGTAAATATTATCTGCACGCAAAGAATTTTGTCATGTACTAATTATGTTTTTTTAATAATTTGTGGTATTGCACTGAAGAGGGACTTAACATTTATATAAGTCCGAAATGCATATGTGGAAACAATAAAAGAAGTGTCTAACCTGAAAGCTGTAATGATAGTCTACCGAACTTAATGTCGGATTAAAGAGACAAGACATACTTGTACATTTATTGTTTTCACTTATAATTTTTTTGATTTTGCTAAATCTTTCAATTTATAATAATAGGAAGTAAGAAATATGCCTTTATGTTATTTGATGTTAAAATTTTAAAATTCGGCTTTGTAATAAGAGGTAGTTTCAATAGTATGTCATGGATACACAAAATGTTACACTCAATTAAAGTAATTAAGAAAACACACTTAATATGGATTAAGTTAGACAATGCATCTCTTGTTTGACAATAATGTATATTTCTAAAAAAAAACTCATTTCTACTCTATTGTCTTGTCTTGAGGCACTGCAAATACAATAGAAATATTTAAAAGTTTTTTGATGTGATTTCTGAAGTTCATTAGTGACAAATGTCAAGTCGCTAACCCTTGTTATTCATGTTAGGCATAAGTAAAAGTGGTTAAATGGGCTTTTCTGATTTTTTCAGTGAACAATAAAAATCTGTTTAAATCTTCATGGATTTGTAGAATTGATAGAATTTTGTTTCTCACATATTTTATTTTTTTAATAAAAATATCTAAAATAAATATATGAATGTTCACAAATCTTTATAATAAATTTCTAAAGGAATTAAATAAAACAATCACAGAAGACCCAAGAAGCAATCTAACCATACAAAATTCAGATTTTTATGAAGTAACGTAGTCACATTGCACCTGTTGGTTTCTACTGCTTGGCTTAAAATTGGCAAAAATTATCTCTTTTATAAATTGTATTTCTTCATTTTGTAACCCTGTGAAACAAATTCATTCATTCTACTTAAAGGTCAAAATTGCACAAAAAACTAGGTTTAATAGCAGTTTTTCAGATTGAACCCATTTATTTAATCTGCAAAAATTTAATTTATCTTGTTTTTCTTGATCAAATAAATTTATATTAAAAATTCTAATTCTAAAGAAAAATTTTCATCTTTAGGATAATTATGCAAATAAAACAGTTCACTTTATGCACTAAATAAATACTCTTAAGAACTCAATTTTAGACAATCTACTTAGTAGCATCTTTGAATATGATAATTGACTCTTGAAGGACACCTCAATTTTTTTTTCTTTTTTTGGCCAATTTAAATGGTATACAATGAAATAATGGAGAGAAAAACCATTATACAAATTTGTAAAAATGTTAGTATGAGCCCAATTATTACAAAACTAACAACTGTTAATGGCTGTAATTGTGCACATAAAATTGCACTACAACAGATTATGGTAATTTGTAAATTGTAGTCAAGTGTTAAGACAAACTATTGATGTTAAAATAATCTGCCACCCCAAGCCACATTCCGATTTGCTCCTCAATTTATTACACCATAATGGCATAAAATATGCAACTATTGCCAGTCAAGATTTACAAATTAACCAGATATTGGCTTACATATTAGCAAACTCTCCTTATTTTTTTCAACAAAAGCAAATCTTTTGAGATTCGTTTACTTAAGGAGCAATGAATATTATCCATTTTCCTAATTGATCAAAATTTAAAAGCAATACCTTCAAAGAAGTTTTCAAATAATTAAAAAGAGATGTTGAAAAATTAAGTTAAATCATTATAAATAAATACAGGTTCCAAAAAATTGCTGTGTTATGCAAAACAAAGAACTAGCGCAAAAAGGGGGGTTAGGTTCCAAAAATTAAGAACCCAGTGTTAAATCCTTATTTGAATCGGATTTATTATTCATACTATATGATGATCTCAGCATGAACACAAGCATCATCAACTGGTAACAGTTTTTGGGTGTGTTCATTAATAGTGGTCGCTCTGCAACGGGAGTGCGCTGCTGTTTGTAGGCATTTAGGAACAACAGTAAAAGAAAGATGGTGGCGCCCGCACTATCAATAGTATTGTGACGAAGGAATTTATAATTCTAAAATGAGCTTTTAGACACAAAAGAAGGGTCCCAATTGTAAAATTTAACCATTAAATGGATTATTTGTTGAAAGAGCATTCAAAGTAGCCATGAAAACAATTAGAATGCTCATGCGGAGGTATAAAAGAACGCACCCTTTATTACATTTCATGTTGTACGAGGGTTTTACCCAATTCCAGAACTGTGCCAGAGTGAACTCGTGCAATAAAAGCACCGTGTTACACAGGGATGTTCCCAATTCTCGAACCATGTTAGAGTGAATCCGTGCTATAGAAGTACCGTGTTATATGGGGGTTACCTATACAGAACATAATTAGTACATCCCATTAATTTCTATAATATAATTGTTTATTCTAAGCTGTGTACAGATTAGAGATGTATGAGGTCTGTTCAAAAAATATGCAGACTGACATCATAAAACAAAATGTACTTTATGTAGAAGTTACATGTCTGGGTCCCCTTCAGAGTTCTTTCCTTCCCAATGCACACACTTATCCCAACAGTGTTTCCACTTGTTGAAACAGTCCTGGTACGCTTCTTTTGTAATGTCCTTCAGCGCCTTTGTCGCATTTGCCTTAATCTCGGGAATCGTCTCAAATCTTCTTCCTTTCAAGGGTCTTTTGAGTTTGGGGAACAAGAAAAAGTCACAAGGAGCAAGGTCAGGTGAGTAGGGGGGTGGAGAAGAACAGTGATCGAGTGTTTGGCCAAAAACTCAAGAGTTCTGAGGGCTGAATGGGCTGGAGAATTGTTGTGATGGAGAAACTAGTTGCCACTCCTCCAATTTCTGGTCTTTTGTGATGGATGACATCCCTCAGACATTTCAGAACTTCAATGTAGTAAGCCTGGTTCACTGTGGAGCCTTGGGGAGGTACTCGTGGTGAACAACACCCTTAGCATCAAAGAAAACTGTCATCATCACCTTGACATTGGATCGAACTTGGCAAGCTTTTTTGGGTCTGGAGGCATTTCACCAACCCATTGGGACGATTGGACCTTCATTTTAATGTCATAACCATAAACCCGTGATTCATCACCTCTTAAACTTGACAAGAAGTTTTCATCTTTTTCTGAACGATCAAGCAGTTCCTGACAAACCTGGACACGATTGGCTTTTTAGTCATCTGTCATCAGGTGTGGCACAAATTTTGCAGCAACATGGTGCATTTTCAATTTTTCGGTCAAAATTTCATAACAAGATCCAACTGATATCCCACACTCTTCAGCAAGCTTCCTGATGGTCAGACGTCAGTTTGCTCTCACTAGGGTGTTGATTTTGTCGACATGTGGGTCATCAGTTGACGTGGAAGAACGTCCAGAATGCTCGTCGTCTTCAATCAACTGTTGACCACCCTTAAAATGTTCATGCCACTTCAAATATGCTGTACGCTTCATAGCAACATCACCATAAGCCATGTTGAGCATAACAAATGTTTCAGTTGCAGATTTTCCAAGTTTAACACAAAATTTCACAGCAAGTCATTGTTCCATCAGGTTATTCATTCTGAAATCTGACAAACGAAAAAAAATCGCATTTCACTAAAACCACGTTGCTAATCAACAAATAAAGATATCTGTAACCGGGAAACGACTTTATCACCAGACAATCTGTACAAACCTAGCAACACCAAGCGGATTCCCATGAAACCAACTGCAGCTGCACAATTCAAACAGTGCACATTTTTTGAACAGATCTCGTATGCACCTTCTCTCTGATTGCTCTAGCATACAAAAATAACAATTAATCAAAAATTATTGTTTAAAATATAAAATGAGAGAAGAAATATACAAATTTAAGTAATTTGTATCTATTGTTTATTATTTGAGCATTTCTCTACTATCAACAATATCTAACTTCTTGATTATTTTTTGACATGCATCGGCATACATCTTGTAAAATTTCATTTGAAAATATAACATTACAGAAAAATGGGATCTTGGTTTTAAAATGTTTTTATTGGAGTGTATTGCATTTTATTTGTGTTTACATAGAAATCATCACTGTCAGCAAGTTAGAGCTTTGACATAAAATATATAATTGTCTAATTAAACTAATAATTTGTATTAAACATGCAGAAGTGCTTATTAATTTGGCAAAACATTTACTCAGATTATAAGGTAAATAAACATTAGAGCATACTGAAAAAGCGAACACCCAAATAGATTGGTTAAATAATCAGGATACTGATACATGATATGTTATTTAGAGAATGCTAAGAATTTACAACAATATGACAGTAAATATATAGAATACTATATATTAGAATTGTCACAGGTATATTCAACAGGACATGTGTATCTCCTTAAACAAAAATTTAAAATTAACACACACAGAAAATTTATGATAAATACTTACCCATTAAAAAAACCACATAACTAAATACTTGTTAAATAAAAATTAAGATAAAAAAGATATTTATGTTTTTATCTTTATTTTTATCTCACCGAACTGAAACAATATACAAAACTTTCTCTTACACAGAATGTAGTAGTATAATAAGGCAATAGACTATTATACCACTTCATTGTGTGTAAGAGAAAGTAACAAAGAAAATGCATGGTTTCATTATAAGAAAAGGACAACATACAAAACTAGTTTTATGCACAAACCTATTCCCAGTGTTCTCTTGTGACAACACCCAGATATGTCACTGAATTCTCATAAAATATCTTACAAATAAAATTGAAAAAGAGAAAACCAAATATAATTTCTAACATGGCTCAACACTAACATTAAAAAAGTTTAACAGAACATAAATGAATGGAAACTTGTAACCAACCAGAATTTTATTACATGTTCCATAAAACCCTATCTACTGTCCCATAAATTTTATTAACTTATCTGGATTTTATTTTTATCTAAGTTTACTAACTCTATCTGTTGGTCTGCAATGGTTTTGCAAAATCAACTACAACAATGGTAAGAATATTAGATTTACTTCAATTTAAAATTGTGATAACGAACAAAAGATAACTTATCTTTATCAGTAAACATTTCGGACAGTCTAGCCGTCCCTTTTCAGCCATGCTTGTCACAAACATTTAACGAACACATGCAGTTTGTTAACAAACTCAACTGCCTTCCTTTTTTTGGATTCTTACAGATACTTTATTTATATACTGTATAAACATCATTGGAGATTGCAATTGTCTTCTTTTAACAAAGTAAAATTTTTACACGGTGGGTGCGTTAGCCCCACACCCAACCCTCGACCCAAAGGACCGGCGATCCCGCCCCATTCTCTGACCCGTTTGGCATGAGTATCCCAGTTGGTAACAAAGCCACCGCTGACTTAGCTCACAGTCTAGAGCAATGTTCCGCAACCTTTTTCTGCTTGCAACACACCTATGACTCAACATGACTCAACACGGCACACCAAAATGTTATTCCCCTTAAAAATGTATGATATGATACTATTAATAGAATTTCTTAATGCCATAAACCTATTATTATTATGTTGAGTTTTGTGAGTTGCCCTCGGTTGACACCAATGGCTGTGTACTATGCCGGACCAGAGTCAAGACATATTTAATTTTTGTCTTGTTTTGAAGTTACTAAGTCTGTCAGTGTGTGTCTGTATTCAGGAATTTCTTAACAATATGATGAGTATTCAAAATAGTTGCCTTCTGTAGTGTGATGTATGTGTTTCTATTCAATTTTAATATTTCCAGGCTTTTGTGTAGCATGAGGTATGAAACCTGTGGAGGAAAGAACGACAGGTACAATAAGCACCCTATCCATCCTTCATAGATACCTTATTTCCTGGGCGAGTTCTGTACTTGCTGATTTTTTCAGTGCATGTGTTTTGTACATTGTGAGTGTTTGGAACAGATATGTCTATAATGTGTGTGATTTTATTATGTTTGTCAATGAGTGTGATGTCTGGTCTGTTGTGGTAAATTGTTTTATCTGTGATTATGGCTCNATTTTACAGATTAATTATATGTAGCATAGTAATATTAAAAACATTTTTAAGAGAATAACACAACTTTACAATATATTTTCAATTATTTTCTGTCACAACATTATGATAAATACATTACAATCAATTTTTTTTCCTTAGCGCCACCTATTATATTATACCACTGTTAATCTATTTGCATACCATTTGATATATTGATTAAATTATCATCTTTAAATTTTATAATCTCAATATGTTATTTAAATTTAGGTTTATACATATCTTTTTCCAAATGAATTATTTTTTATGTTATTTCTATCTATTTGACAATTACTATTTTTTATATGGTTGAACCACGGAGAATTATTGTATCTTAATCTAATTGCTGCTTCGTGTTCTTTAATTCTTAATTTTAATGGTCTACTAGTTTCACCTATATAATTCTTTGGTTTTTGGCAATTACAATTAATTTTATATACAACTCCTGATTNAGGTATGAAACCTGTGGAGGAAAGAACGACAGGTACAATAAGCACCCTATCCATCCTTCATAGATACCTTATTTCCTGGGCGAGTTCTGTACTTGCTGATTTTTTCAGTGCATGTGTTTTGTACATTGTGAGTGTTTGGAACAGATATGTCTATAATGTGTGTGATTTTATTATGTTTGTCAATGAGTGTGATGTCTGGTCTGTTGTGGTAAATTGTTTTATCTGTGATTATGGCTGTTGTAATAGTAAATTTTGCCCATGTTGTTTTCCAATACTGTCTATTGAACATGTATTATCTAAGATTTTATTAAACATTTTTTTCTAAATTATTGTTTTCTTTAGTCTCCGGCCCCAATAAAAATGATTTGTTTGTATTTACATGATAAATTATACCCCAACTTATGCGAATTCGACTTACGCGGTTACCGCTTGGTCCCACCTATCGCGTAAGTTCGGGGTATTACTGTATATAAATAAAACTTGAAATCAATAGAATATATAAAAGTTCACATCACACCTTTCACCTTATGATGGCACACCAGTTGCAGAACACTGGTCTAGAGGCACGTGAGCCTATGCACCAAATTGATGTGGGAATCTTGGAGCAGGATTATAATTGTCGTTTGACGAATTAAAGACAAAGTAATTAACATATCTTACAAACCATCAAGTTACACATTTGAAGTTTACTACTAGAGCTAAAACTTAGCACTCGCATATTCAATTATTGTAATATGCAGACAAAAAGCACATTACCAATCACCTATTTTTATTGCAAGTTTGTTTTTTTTCTGACAACACAGTCCACAACCCACAAGATTGTCTAACTCCGCGAGTTTGATTACAGTTGTGCAAATTTTCTATTTATTACACTTTATCATCATTAATTTCAGCAGTCTTGAAAGACTGCTGAAATTAATGATGATAAAGTGTATTAAATAGAATGATGATTAATGATAATTTATACAGAAACATAAATGAAAAAGATGATTAATGATAATTTATACAGAAACATAACACTTATGTTTCTGTATAAATTTATACACAAATCCAAATTTCTGTTAAGTTTCTATAAACAAAAAAGCCTTATGTAATTGGATGACTTTCAGACTTGAACTGATCAGCTTCAGGCTGATCAGTTCAAGTCTGAAAGATCATTAAACTGAAACCTGATCCGAATTTTTAATTGTATTCAACTGTTTTTAGCTGAAATCCAACATTTTATCCGAAGAAAATGTTAATCATCATCAAAACGTTTCATCCTAAGCCATATTAAATGCGTTTCTCCACGTGTTTTTTTAAATAAAAACTCAAAAACGTGTGCTTTAACCAAAGACAAACTTGGAAAATGACCCAATTTTAGATGTCACCTTAATGATGTAAACAGTCTATTTGTTTTCATTTTAAATGAATACAATTAATTAATTTGTCTTTCTACTTATTCTAATTTGATGTTTTGCCTTAAAATAGTCGATTACTTGCCTTTGAACGAATGAAAATGACCATTTTTGTTTCTTCGCAAAATTCCTATTCGAAGTCGACGCCATATTGAATTTATGACGAAGTTCGTCCGGTTATTTTTCGTCATCGATATTTACTGTTGTTATTTAAACTATTATTGGACGATAATTATTAACGACAACAAATATTAACCAATTATCGGATTTAAAATACTTTAAAACTTAACAAAAATTCTTTCGTCATCATATTTATAGTTTATTATACAAATTTTTTTGAGTAACGATGCCGTCATTTCAGTTACTAAAAATTATCAAATTATATATTAATTAATAGTCATATACAAATAATTTTAATGTTATAATAAATACAGTTTTCTAAGGAAAAATCTGTACGAGCTAATATTTGACGTGAGACAATTTCAGAAAAATATTACGAATAAGTCGTATTTTAATGGCACTCTTGAAGCGGGGACGTGAGAAATTATGAAAAATTCAGAAACTTTAAGCAATGTCGACAAGATGTTTAAAATATTATATTTAAACATGTAAATTTTATATTTAATATAGAAGAAAAAATCTATAAAACTGAATAAAAAGCTGAAATCGATCACAAAAAAGACGTCCGGGTTCGAATTCGATAAGTATACTCGTAATTCCTGACGGCAATTAGGATCGGAATTTGCTTCTGATTCTCCACTCACGCTAGTTAACCCCGTCATACTTTTTTTTTAAACGAATTACAGAACTTAAGTTGTTACTGGTACAAGAATCATGATGTTTACATAAATTATCTATAATTCAAGATAGTTATCGATTTCCTATAACTATTGTCACATACAGCAACAGAACTTCTGGGTGTCGTCTAAATTTACAAAATAAAGAAATAAATAATAATAATATATAGCTCTTTTATTTTGTGAAAGAAAATAGAAAAAAGAAGTATAATATTCCGAACGAATTAATTACGTTTTAATCTTTAATTAATTAAAAAAACAAATAAATATATTGTATGATAATGAATACAAATAGAAAAGCGATGGCCAAGAGATTAAATACCTGTTCTGCAGTGAAGTAAACCGAAAAACTTTATTTAACAAGAAAATGTTTTAACTAAAAAACGAGTCTGCCATTTTCACTCAGATGAAAAATTTTTGTAGTTAGACTGGTTTGAAATAATTGCAGCCGATAAAAAAAAGCGGGATTAGCCTACTAAAGAATTTCATTCAATGATGTCATTTCTGCAAGAAAATTGCAGTCGACTACGTTGGTGGACACGGCTCGGTATTTGATTGGCTTCAGTTTGCTATGCGAAAACATTGTATCATAGAAATATCCACCATTTTGGACAGTTTTAAAGTTTGTCTCGAATAATGAAATTGTAAACGAAAAGGAACGTAGATGTTATTGCAAGGGATCCTTATTACGTTTTTACACAGATGCGACCACGAGCTATTTTCCGTAGTTCTTTCACTTATATAACTAGACGCTAAGAAGTTGTTTGAGGATATAGGTTGCAATCTCCATATAAACGAGAGTAGAGTAGAGTAGAGTTGTTTGAGGAAAGAAAAGCAGACGGAAAAAGTATTAGTACCAGTGAAACCCGATAGAGTATACTTCGGTAGAACTGGCAACACTGAAATTCGCTGTTTGGATTTTGTCGGCTGAAATGGCGTGTGTGGTAAGATCTTAATTTTGTTTGAATTCGTTTCTTTTACAATTACGTTAACTGATTGACATATTTAATTGATTAACACGTTATTGTTCATGAATCCAATTTGTAAATATTTCCCTTAAAGGTTTCTATATAAAAGAGTTAAATAAGCACTGATGACGTCTGCTTCATTCATTGGAAAGCGCTTGATAAGTTAATGTTTGATTGTTCTTATTCACTTTCTAATGAATTTACTTAATATTTACGTCGTGTTTGTAATTTTTAGAAATTTTATACGAAACCTGACTGATTCCATTTGTTTTAATGTCATCAATTCTTTCACTTATATAAGTAAACATTTTTAGCTGATAGAATATTTCAGAATGATCATACTTCATTATACAAGAACTTTTTGAATTAGGACAATATGCCAATGTTATAAAGTTAAATTTATATGAATAAAAAATTTAAAGAATCTCAAGTTCAGATGTAAGATCGATTTGTCGATGAAATACCAAGTACATTAATGTTATGTGGCCAATTACAATTCTGTTCATATTGGCAACCTAACTTACAATGAAATTACAATACAGGTGAAAGTATTGGAAAGAATCAAATGTGGATCTTTATAATATTTATTGAATTCAAACTTTGATCTCTTAAAGCAGATGGCTGGGTAAGATGTGAACTCTGAATTAAGAACTTTTTATCCCATCAGAATTGTAGACCATAAAGTCAAAGGAACCATACCTTTATATGTAACTCTTTGTGAGATATTTGCATCCAAAGGTCAGTTTTTACCTTGTAATAGTATACTTGTGCTCTGTGTTAGTCGAGGTAAACAATAGCCAGTCTTGACTGGCATTCTGCATGTAGTTGTGCACTTTGGTGTCCGTGTGGGACAAGCCCCCACACTTCCCAAAAACTATATTACATCAAGTACTCTAGGAACAGTTGAGTGGGCTACTCAAAGCCAGCATAGTTGCCTGGGCTAAATAGTTAAATGCAATAGTCTTGGCGGAGCAATGCACCTTGTAGTTAAAAAAAAAAAGTACATTAGGGACAACAGATTTGATAGGGACCTCGTTTACATCGGATCCACCAAACGCTCCTTGGTGGTCAGAGTACAGGAGCACATAGCGAACATACATCATAAGAGAAATACCACCGCCCTCACCATATACGCTGCTGATCCAGACATTGTGGCAGCCTTCCACCAGGTGAAGCTCGTCTGCACTACGTTACACGCAGAACACCTTAAGTAGCTAGAGGCCATTCACATTTATAAATCGACCCTCAATGATAACTGCATCAATTTTAAAGATGAGTTGGTTCTGTCTCTGTCCTGGCAGGCATTGATGGACTCTGAATTTTAAGTGTCATGATATGTCAACCAAACAAATACGCATGCACGTCTCATATAACAACTTCGAATGTTTCTCAAATTTCCTAAACCATTTGCTCTGATTCATCAGAAATTCCGTTTTACACCTGAAGAACTCACAGCAGTTTGAAAATGTTTGTGGTGAACTTTATCTTTTGTTTTTTTGTGTCACACCGGTTATAGGTTCTAGGAGTATGTTTTTTAACACATCCCGGTGTTTTGTGGTGTAGTTTGCAACTTGCAGTTGCATGCAACCTGGTGGTAGGCCAATTTTTGGGGTGGGGCGTATCTCATAAGGGTGGCATATAGAGGTGTGGTTCCTTTACTTTTTTGCTATGTGGGTATGGTCTATGGCTCTGATAAGGTCTCGGCCATCTCATTCAGAGGTGTAATGGTTGATAATTTATCATGTGATTGTATCGTCTGCTCTATATACAAGATTGCCATATGTGATACCTTAAAACTTCCTACATTTGTTACAATCTTGTAGAAGTAAAAATGTTAAAAGGAACTAATGGTTTATATGTGACCCCTTTGTGAAATATAGTTCTTTGAAAATTTGACCAATCTGGAATTTTGAAGATCTCAAAAATGGAGTAAAATTTAAAAGTGAAAAAATCTGGAGCTATTTCTCAACACAATGCTAAAAATTGTTTTCCACTTCACTAGAGACTGCTAAAAGCTCATAAAACATGAGAAATTCCATTGCACCCACTACTATTAGAATGCAATTGGAGTCATGCTGTGTGCTCCAAAATCAGCTTGTTAAATACACTGCGAATGTTTAACAAGCTGATTTTGGAGGGCTATATTTCATGAAGGGTCACATGTAGACTATCAGTTCCTTTTGACTTTTTTACTCCTATGGGCATGATCTACAGCTGTGATAAACTCTCAACTGCTTCATTCAGAGCTGCAATTTTGTTATCTTATGTATATTTTCATTTCATTATTTATTGTTTACATTACTTATGTATATCTAATACATACACCTAAATTTGTTATTATTGAAACAAAGTTTTTGACATAAGATTTGATTGCTGTGAGGATTGGTTATTTAAGGTGTGCTACTTTTTGAAGTAACATATAATTTTTTTACTTTGTTGTTTTATTTGAAATATCTAAACATTACAGTTTTAATAATAAAATATATGATTTTATAAATTAAGATAAAAATATGAAACATTTTGGTCCAAGTGCAGAACATTTTTAATATATAACTGATAATATATAAGCCAGTTTCTCAAACAGTACTTGATAATAATAATGACATTCCATTATAGTATAATAATAATTAATAATTACAGTATATAATAATATGTTCAAAAGTTTTAAAGTACTTAATGGTCTTAAAATAATTACATTGTATAATTGCTAATGCACTAAAGATTATTCTGGTATTTCACTCCTGAATTTATAAAGATTCTTGTGAAGGTGTTCTCACATATTCCACTTTCTCCTTATCTTAATTATAGTTGCGAGAACTTTCAAATTTAATGCAGTTCAATGTTTTTTGGATATGTGACAATTTTATATGTGCTCAAAGACTATAAAATGTGTATTTTGGGAAAGCCCCAAAATACACATTTTATAGTCTTTGAGCACATATAAAATTGGCACATATTTTGGGAAAGCCCCAAAATATGTTTCATAGTCTTGCATGTAATCAATTGGTATGCTGTTTTCTTTTTGTAAATTCAAATTACCCAAATCTATACTTAAACTTTTTGAATTAATTTTATTTTCTTAACACTGATTTAAATGCGAATTTTAAGGAAAATAATTCCAGGTTTAAATGATTCAATAATCTCTGTTAATTGAGTTCAAATCAATCAGATTCAATCGTATTTATGTAGGTATATATACAGTTGAATCTGATAGCATTTTTTTTTTTTTTTTCCCTTCATTTACTGTTTCTATATCTCCATTTTGTTGTTTGCATATTATTTATTTTATTGCAATTTTATTGTAATCTTGCATTATATTAACATTTGATTTGATGTAATACTTTTCAAAATAATAAATTTTCAAATTTACTGTACAGTACAGTACACTGAGGCAAAGTTGCCATGTCCCTGTTGAATCTTCTACTATTAAAAACTCAAATGGAATATTTTAATTATATCTTATATTTTAAATATTTTCTTAGTTATTCCTTCTGACAATATTTTTTATGCATCCCTAGTCACATTAGGTAGAATGTGTTCTGCTTTTGCCTTTAAATTTTTGGTTGTGTAGCTCAAAATTTTTTTTCTTATTGTGTCATTTCTATTTTTTGAATGTGAAGATTATTTTTTTTAGTAATTTTTTCTTTTTAAGAAATTTTGTAAATGTATTTTATACTGGAGTGCCTAGCATAGGCATCTATTTTGTTACATTTGCTATCTTATTTTATTTTATATAAATACAGTCGATCCCCCTATAACGTACGTTCCTATAACGACAATTCCTATAACGTAGCGAAAAAATTGTAGAAACTTTCGTATAAAGTACCTCCTATAACGTCGTTTCGCGACAAGATTGATAGAGTCTGGACTACTTACCTCCGACCCTGCGCCACGCTACGGAGCAGCTAAATTGAGTTTGCTATTGTCTGTTTAGTATTATATATAAATTATATATAAATTAGGTACTGTATTATATATAAATTAGGTACTGTACATATAATTATATATTAATTATATATAAATTAGGTACTGTATATATAATTATATATTAACTTAATTTATTGTAACTTTATTATAATTATATATATGCTTTCTGCCGCCTGGCAACACGCTACGGAGATTTTAGGCTAGTAAGTTGAGTTTATTATCGTCTGCACAGTATGTAAATTAGGTACCGTAAGTCTAATACAGCACTAATTTTATACATTTCTTGTGAAAGAAACACTTCTTATTCAACGGCCATAAAAATTATTTATATTAATGATGTCTCCAAAGGTCAAGTTATTTTTCTGCGAAAAATTCGTTATCAGAAATCGCGGCCGCCGTTTCGTGTGCTGTTCCGCGACGAAGACAAGCTTTGAACAACGGGCGTAGTCGAACGGTACACACTCGGTAAGTAATCCTATAATTTTTTGTTTATAGCATAGTTTATACAGATTATTCCCAAAAAATTATACGTGTTTTGGAAATGTTGAGTCGAATTAGTCTAGAATCGGTTAATTTTATAGAAGAAAACCTTTCAAACAGCCTTAGTCCGTAAAGTTCCCACCTATTGGGCTGCGATTGGCTCATGTATTTAATCGTTCCTACAACGTAAAATTTGATTAGCGTGGAACGTATCTAAGCGTTATAGGGGGGTCTACTGTATACATTGTTTGTGTTATGGCTAATTTTATACTGCTTATTTTAAATTGCTTATTTATTATTTTAATTGTTGTTGTTACATTTTAATGGGAATTTTTTTGTACTGTTTTGCTCAAGATGGTAATCAAATGCCACAGATGACTTTACCTGTCGTATTTAAAATAAAATAGTTGTATATTATGATTTCAATAAATTAAATAATTATTAATTAATCAGAATATTTTTCTTTTGTAAAAGATCTTGTAATAGTGATTTCATTGTCTTTTGTCTGATTGTTCTTTCCATCTATTGTAATTTTTTTGTATGTTTATGTAATAATATATATGTTTATTTTAATTTATATTGATATCTGTGTAAAACATATAAAGAATCAACCTAATCCAGAAAAAATTAGCAATTATGTATTGTTACTCTCATTTCCTTATTCAATGCAAATAATTCACATTAATAATACTGTGGTGTCTTGTACAGTACTTCAAATTTAATTTGTTTCAGGAGGTCATGTGAATTGTTTGAAGTCCAAATAGATTTTCTCCATTAGAAAATAATGGTAAGAGAATTAATCCATTCCCAGACCCTAAACAATATCCATTTTGATAAACAACAAACACACATAATTTAAGGTAAAAAATAACACAATTAAATTTCCTAAATTAATAATTAAAACATCAAAACAATAAATAAAACATGTAAATAATGTGTAATAAAATGAAAATTGCATTTACTGTACCTTAGGAGTGGTAATGTTCTGTTTTTTAAGTCACTTATGCAGCTGCTTGGCTTTCTCACAAATAATCCTCTCATAGATGATATCACTAGCCAACTGTTTCTCATTTATCCATACTAGGAGGAGTTTTTCCATCTCTATAATGTGTGATCTCCTGGAGATCAATATTGTCACACCATTAGTGCATTTGCTGCTTTTATTGCTTCCTTGTTCTTAAGAATTTTATGCACCAGCATTTTAAACATGGCCACCACATTTGTCACATCTGTACTGCTTTTGTGCTTTGTGATAAGTTCGGTTTTTACCTCAGTCATTGATACTACAACCTTCCTCTTAGGTTTCATTGCTTCCACAGTTTTCTTTCACAGATTTACATATATATTAAAATATAATCCAAAAACTCAAACATGCCAAAAATAAAGCAAAACAAGCACTGAAAATTCCAGAGTGTAACATAAGGGATGCTTTTACAGCAAGAGCGAAAGACAACTTGGGCACCAACAAATAGCATTTACACAGTAAGTGCATTTTTTCACTGTGCATGCAGTTCAAATGTAAGGTGCGTCCCATAAATATAAAGGCACAGCTTGTTATGCAAATAAAAGCTAAACTAATTATCATACAGTGGTGCCTCGTATAACGTACTTAATCCGTTCCAGGTGCACGTCCGTTAAGTGAAAAGTCCGTTATACGAAACGCGTTTTCACATAGAAATAAATGTTAAAACATATAATTTGTTCCACAGCATAAAATAACCGTACTGTACCATAAAATAAATGAAAATGGAGCAGTCACCAATTATGCTGGGTAGTCAGATGTTTTGAGGAGGAGGGAGGAACACTTTCTTTACACATTCATACAGATACAGACTTTTTACACATTGCAGCAAGTCTCTTTTTATTGTTTTTTAATTGGAGTCAGATTCAGGAGAGGCTAGTGGAGCTTGCAGGGCCATCTCCTCTTGTTCCATCCTTTCTTTTTTGGCAGTTTGCTTCTTGAAAAACATGTCCAAGGTGGTCTGTTTCTCTCTCTTCTTCAACACCTGTTGGAAATGACGGGCAAGGGTGTCATTGTAGAGATCATTGATCCTGTTGGCCTCAGCTCTGGATAATGAGTGTTGGTAAACTCCTAAACCTCTCTCCATTTGACAAGGAAGTTTTTGTCAACTTTCACTCCTGATGATTTCTTGCTTTGTTTCAATTGAAATCACCTTTCTGTTTTTTAGAAGTTATGATTTGCACAACACTTGAATAAATGTAAATACCCTGTACTGAGGTGATGTACGTAACAAACAAGGGAGCAAGCCGAATCCCAACAGGAGCTTTGTACTTCAGATATAATAATAATATATTTTAATAATACTAATATATTATAAAAATAGCAGATTGTCATTGGCAACGGCAAAAGAGTGGAAACATCATTCGCA
>NW_019384795.1:391894-420115 GCF_000671375.1 Centruroides sculpturatus | reverse complement strand
CAGTGGTGATATTCAGCGGGTTCGCACAGGTTCGGCCGAACCCATTGTTAACATTTTCAAAGTTTTCCGAACCTTGTTAAACACATGTAACATTTCTCAATGGTTTTGATTCTTTTAAAAAATATATTAAAATATATGTATTATACTCTGTAACACTACTAAACTAGAGCCTTCCGATGCACCATTTGAGCAAAAAAAAAATTGTTAAGGAAAAATTTTCTGTTAGCGAACCCTTTGTTAAATATTTCGAATATCACCACTGCTTATATTAATTTAGAACTCTTGGAATGTTACTGTAATATAAAAAAAAAATTCAAAAGCCCTTTCAATATTATTAGCATATATAATTAAAATGCATTGTTTTCTCTTATGCTGTTAAAATCACCTATTGTATACCACAGAAACTAGAGCTAATAAAAATTTTTCTTTGTCATATTCAATTTTCTCACCCCAAAATTAGAAATATTTCACTCATGAAATACAGGAAACATTCAAAAACATTTTTTTTTTTTGTTGTCCAGTGGAATCAACTAATAACCAATACATTTCTTCTTTTTTATTATAACTTTGTACATATGTTCTGACATTGATTGCATAAGTTTTTGAAGGACTGCTGTAGTTATTTTTTCCCAATGGATGTTAATTGCATGTTTTAACTTAACTACACTGTTATATTAGTGCCCATTAGCATATACAGCTCTAGGTAAGATTTCCCAGAGGTTTTTCCATTGGATTCAAATCTGGGGAATGAGCTGGCCAATCAATTACTGGGACTCCATTACTTAAAAACCACTCATAAGTTGATTTAGCTGTGGATAGGGACATTATGTTGTTGGAAAAACCAAAGATTTCCAACAATTATATCAGCCCAAGGCAAAAGCTAACTTTCTGGCATGTTTCCATAACAAGTCCAACCATCTGTTCCATCGAGATTATGTACAATTTGGGGAGAATTTAGTAATCTATGAGAGATCACAACTTCACATATGAGATGTAGGGTTTTTAAGGCAAAAGTTGCATCTTATATGCTATAAAATATGATATTGAGCTTATGAAAATGGGATTTGAACTCGTAATGAAATAACCAATTCAACTTCTATTCAGAATCAATCATTTTCTGATCTATATTGAATGTTTGAATATTAAAAATATGAGAAAGTAATTTGTTATGTTTGCTCATATACTTATAGCTAAATTTTTCCAATGTTTAAGACTATTTCAACTAATTTTACAAAAATATCTATTTGATGTGTACAGTAGTCTTTATCATTGATATAACTCAAGCTTATATATTCTTATTTAAATTATTATTTTAAGCATTCTAGTATGACTTTGTTGAAACAAAATAAAAAAAAAAACTATTTCTTTAAATAAGTATTGATAAAAGTTTTATTGACATCAAAGAGCATAAATAATAAGAATTTTTATAATGGTAAAATTTAAAAAAGAAAACATGAGCCATTGCAAATGAAAATGTTTTAAGTCCATTTATTTTTAAATTGAGATATTTACAAGGTCTGTTCAAAAAATACGCAGACTGACATCATAAAACAAAATGTATTTTATGTAGAAGTTACGTGTTTGGGTCCCCTTCAAAGTACTCTCCTTCCCAATGCACACACTTATCCCAACAGTGTTTCCACTTGTTGAAACAGTCCTGGTACACTTCTTTTGTAATGTTCTTCAGCGCCTTCGTCGCATTTGCCTTAATCTCGGAATCGTCTCAAATCTTCTTCCTTTCAAGGGTCTTTTGAGTTTGGGGAACAAGAAAAAGTCACAAGAGCAAGGTCAGGTGGGTAGGGGGTGGGGAAGAACAGTGATCGAGTGTTTGGCCAAAAACTCACAAGTTCTGAGGGCTGAATGGGCTGGAGCATTGTCATGATGGAGAAACTAGTTGCCACTCCTCCACATTTCTGGTCTTTTGTGATGGATGACATCCCTCAGACATTTCGGAACTTCAATGTAATAAGCCTGGTTCACTGTGGAGCCTTGGGGGAGGTACTTGTGGTGAACATGTAGACGTCCAGAATACTCATCATCTTCAATTGACTGTCGACCGCCCTTAAAATGTTCATGCCACTTGAAACATGCCATACGCTTCAAGCATAGCAAATGTTTCAGTCGCAGATTTTCCAAGTTTAACACAAAATTTTACAGCAAGTCGTTGCTCCATCAGGTCATTCATTCTGAAATCTGACAAACAAAAAATCGCATTTCACTAAAAATTGTGTAGCTAATCAACAAATAAAGATATCTGTAACAGGGAAATGGCTTTATCACCAGACGATCTGTACAAACCTAGCAACACCAAGTGGATTTCCCTGGAACCAACTGAAGCCATGCAATTCAAACAGTCTGCATATTTTTTGAACAGACCTCGTAAAGGTTGCATTTGTATTGATTCAAAAATATCTATAATACAGGTATACTTTGCCTTATGTCAGTAATTGGTTCCAGGAGAGGCAACTTAAGTCGAAAAACAATGAAAGTCGAATTTACTTGTCACTAGGCTAAACCACAAATAACTATTTCCAGTTCCGTATTTTATTTATAAATGCATTTTTAGTAATATATGGTTAATAAGAATCTATTTTAAGTTTACAAACAAATAAATTTTAGTTTTTAATATAGTACAGAAAAAAAGTAATCTAAATTTATGAATATGTGTACGGTACGTACTGTACGTACTTGTAAATATACATGTTTACAATTTGGCGATGTTTACAGTACATCACGGACTTTTTATTTGTGAATGTGATTTGCTCTAAGACATTATAAAATAAGGTGATTTTGTAAGCTTAAATAACAAATACAGTTATTAAAATTATTTTGAAATAGTAAAAGGTAAACTAATTTATATTAAAAATACCAATATCAAGTGGTGCTGACAACAACGCCAAACAGTAAATATTGGAACTACTGTGGAAAATGCAAATATTGAGCTCTTAAAGGCTGCTAAATAAGACGAAAACATAGAGTCATGGATGTTTTCATATTTTGTTCTATATGATTTATGATGATTATATTAACATTTACTGTAAATGTATGTATTTTAATATGATTTGATGTGCTTTTAACACTTTTCTAGTGATATTACGATTTCAATATTTGTGGTGGGCAGATGTAAAGTTGAATAAAATGACTTTAACTTGATTTTTATTTTTCCATATATTTTTTTGACAAATGACGTAACTCGAGATATACCTGTATTATTAAAACCCTATCTATTAGGATAACTAATTTAATCTAAATCAAAAATATCTATGACTATGTTTGTGGAGGTATCCATTGTACAACATGGTTTTACTCTGACACAGAAAATTGGGGCTATCTCCCGTATAACACTATTTTCGGTTTCACTCTAACATGGTTCAAGAATTCAGGAAATTGTCCATACAAAATTTCACAATTTTAAGTGTAAACTCCGTTATTTGATGTTTTTTATTTATTTAAATAAGCGTGTATGTCATCTCAAATTTGCCCATGAATTTTAGAATACAGTAGAGCGTCGATTATCCGAATCAATTGGGGACTGGGGTTGTTCGGAAGATCGGTGTTTCGGATAACCGATTATGTATGAAAAAATATATTAATTTATCCCATCTTGACATTTTTCTCCGTTGCGTGTCGATGTTAAGCCTAACGAAGACTATTGTATCGTTAAAAATTATTTTTTTATTTTGTACGAACAAAATAAATATATTGAAAAATATAAAAACAATAAAAAATTATACTTCAGAAGTTAATTTAGTATCAAAAACGTAAAATATTTGAGTAGCCTAAGACAGCCAAAGATTGCAGTGCCAAAGCACTGGTGAAAATTTAAGTTTGCCGACTGGAATTCTTTCGGATGATTGACTTTTGGATAATCGAAGCTCTACTGTATTAAAATTTTCAATTTGTTTTTGAGCTTTTGTCAGGTTTAACCAATAGTAAATTTTTTTTTTTCTTGCTTTTCCTTGCTTTCTTATCAACCAGATATTATTGATATTGCTTTCAAACACTAGCATTTAAGGTTGTTATCATGTTTTAGTTTTATAGATTAATCTTTGTATTTAGTAAAGTTTATTTAAACATTTTTAGGTAAGGGTTTTAAACTTTTTTTAACTGTAGGTAAGTAATACAGGTCTGCAAAAAAATTTTTTTCCAGCTGCATGGAATATTATTGCTGAATTATATGTTTTAAAAATCGAAGATTCTAAAAATAGCTTCCGTTGCATCCCATCACGTAAAGGTTTTTTTGCAAAATAAAAACAAATTTTTGATAAAAACTCTTATTTATTACAATGAACTAAATATATTATATTTTCTTACAACTAATCAAAAAAATGTTTATGATATTTATACACAGTTTTAGGTCTACTCTTTTTCTTATGAAACCTTTCCTTCTTTTTGATGTTTCTCCAAACTTGTTTCCGATTTCCCTTTCTGGTTTCTCGATTGAGCATCCAACATTAGTCAGCTAACACATTGACATCCCATTTTTCTTGGTAACGTCTCTCGATATCACGGACATCCTGGTGAAATCATTCACACTGTTCTTCATTGTAGGCTTCCAACTTTTTGGAAAAATAGTCAATATGGGAGTATAAGAAATGAACTTAAGCTCATCTTGCATCCTTGAGTTTCATACACTGCTGCCAGCATGCTTTGTACAATGGTTTCATAGTCAGGGTCCTTAGTAATCCCGAAAAACTTATGCATTACATTCTTGAAAGAGTCCCATACTTCTTTTTCCTTTTCTCCCATTGTTTCCAAAAATCTGCTTTGTCTTGATCTCCAAGTTTCAATTTGAAATATGCAAATTAAACTTTCTTCATAAACTCACTCATGTTTCTTTGTTGACTTTTCATTGTGTATTGACCACAAACATAACAGAAGCTGTCGGGAGAAATTACACAACCTCTGTGAGCCATATTCCAGAAAAATACAAGCACAGTAGCGTTCAAATGTTGGATATAAACTGAGTGTGGCATTAGATGGCCAGTGAGATACTGAACTTATTTAGCTTGTTGAAACATGATCTAATCCAACAGCAGGTTGTTTATATTTATTCCTAGTATCCCGGATAACATGTTGAAATATGCTCAATCTCACCAATAATATTACTCACTATCAACTTTTAACCTGTTTCTATACTTTCATGCGATCTTCCTCCTAATGCTAAAACTACTTAACCCACCTCCCCCTACCACTACTCTCTTCAACCATTAACATTTTTTATTTATTTACTAGCTGCAAGATCCCGCTTCACTGGGTTTTTATTTGTATGTAATAGTATAGTTTTTTTATATATATAAAAGACTGTTTTTCTAAGTAATCTAGAATCTAGCTGCAAGGACCCGCTTTGCTGGGCAAAAAGTAACGATAGTGAAGATTAAGATAATTACATTATAGCTAATCTTACCCGTTTTCACAAAATGCAAGAATTAGGTCCCCCGTTTCCAGACTAATTAGAGAATTTTTACGTTTAGTCAAACGAACAAATTTCAACGTTTCTGGAACNAACGTTTCTGGAACGTTTACAATCGTTCTATAATCGAACCAATATTCGAATTTTTTATGTTCGAATTTAATTCGAATTTGTTCGAACAAATTCGAACAAAACATTCGAAATAGAAAGCCACTTTCATCCTCATATCTCCCGCACCCTTATAGCTATCGAGACGCAACCTTCCTGGTGCACGAATGGAGACTTAGGGCTACTAGCACATACAAACACCATTCACGTGCGATGTGTAGTTTTGGCGGAAAAGTGAAATATAGAGACATACATATCCATTTTTATATATATATATATATATAGATTGCCAGTCCAGCTATAATTGATAGAATTAATGTGAGAAGTCTTCATTTTAAGGCCATTTAAAAAAAAAAAAAGAATACAAAATTTTAAGTTAACTAGGAATTTTACGCTAAATACAAACAAAAAGTTGAGTGTAACAAAAAAAATTGACAAGATGGAATTTTTTTGGTATTTTTTTCATTTTTACCAAGTTGAAATCTGTAAATGTATAAAAATCCTATGCAGTTTTTTACTTGCAGATCTGTGTAATCATTCATAAAAATGACAGAATATGGCAGTATCTTGGTATTTGGACTGTTCTTTACTCGAACAATTCTGTATTTGAATACAAATTCTTGTTTGTTTGCTTGGTACTCAACTGAACAAACAAAGGTCTCCTAGAACAAATTTTTGATTAATAACATAATTTTATTTTTATTTTGTCATCCACAAAATTTTTTTATGATAAAAATAAGAAAAATGAAGATTTTATTGATACTTCTGATCAAGATCAACGAAAAAGCTTAGAATATGATAATACTTTGTAAAATGAAAACTCCCTCATTTAACTAAAATCAATATTAACACACAATACAATACTTTTAATTGTGATCATTAGTTAATTATTGATTGCTTTAATAAACATATTTCTTTTTAAAAATTGCCAGAATGAATTCACATTTACAAAAAAAAATATATTTCTTGATAGACTATACATACAAGATGAGTCCATATCATTCGGTCCTTTCACATGCTATTAAGGCAGTAACTGTTATTGCTTCAATATGCATAGTCTGTATGTACGTATAGTCTATTAAGAAATATATTTTTTTCTTGTAAACATATTTCTCTTGGTAACAAAACAGAATAGTATAATTTTGTTAACTTTTGGAACCTAATCCCGTGTTTTATATTAGTCCTTTGTTTTATATAGCCATGGATTCCCATAATATAGCACTTTTTTGGAACGTAACTACTGTGTTATAGGAGGGATACCTGTGTTATGTTTTTCTGATTTTAAATATGTCTTATATTTTATAAAAATATCACATAGGACTGTAACTAATGTCATCATTAACTCAATTTCTTAAAAAAATGGACTTAGACCACTTTCGTTTAAAGTGGCTCATATATATATTTTTTGTTTATGAACAGATATTTTTTTTTCTAAATTTTGTTTAAGTGGTTTCTTTTAAGTTTTCAATTATTTTTTTTAGACGCCTGAAAATATTGTTGCTCGTGATTTACCTGAAGCCTTAGCATCTTTTAAGGAAATAACTGAACAAGCAAACAATGTACGAATAACTGTAGAAACATTATTAAAAAGAATTGAAGATAATGAATTTAAAACTGAAAAGGTATGTTGATTTTTTACTAAACAAATTATTATTTTCTGTAGTAATGTATAAATTGAATCATTTATTTTTAACAGGGCAACAGTTTTTTGGAATTGAAAAATCAAATGTTGCTTAGTTATCTTATTAACTTGACTTACATCATTCATAATAAAGCTATTGGAAAAAGCATAGAAGGTGAACCAGCAATTGAGAGACTTGTGGAAATTCGTACGGTATGTAAATAATGTAATTATAGGAAATTATGTAGAATCTATTATTGTTAATTTATGAAAATAATTAACAATAATAAGCATCTGTTTAAAAATTGATGACAACTTAAAAATTATTTTTTTAATGCAGGATTCTAGCAATGTTGATTTCATATTTTTGTATATGTTCTTTATTTCAAAGGTGATACTTTTGTTAAAAACTATGATTAATGATAAATTCATGATATATACTTCAGAGGTAAAGAATATGATCGATTGTGCAGCAATGCTTGGAAGAAATTAAAGCAGTTCAGGGGAAATTTGTGGTAGAAAATTAATATTATGGCAATAGCTGTAAAACTCTCTTGGCTAAGCATATAGATATTAATTGGGATAATTTGCCAAAATGCAGGAAAATCCTATTTTAAAAAATGAAATTGGAAATTTCAATATCTAAATGCTTGGTTAAAAAAATGTTTAAATGTACATAGAAGTTATAAGTATGAGAGACATGACTTGGGTTGCCAGATGTCCTTTTATTTCATAGGACAATACTTTATTTTAGCTAAACTCAACTTATCCTTTTGTGAGAGTAGCTGGGGTTACGGAGTAGGTAGTACTCGTGTAACACTTAATCAGCACAGATTAACTGAAATCTGTCTCCGAAGTTTTGAATCGAGAGATCCGATCTTATGTCAAGATTCGTTTGACCGGGAGGGCCAAGGGTATAAGTAAATTACCTATGTAGAGTAGCCAAGGGTATAAGTAAATTACCTATATCACTTACTGGCGCACGATCGTGAGATCGGCTCTCGGAACTTTTTATAGGAGGGCGGTAATATTTAGGAAAAGGGGATTCAAGACTGTGGAGTCTTTATCCCAAATTGTCAGGGTCCCAACACCAGTTAATCAATCTTATAACACGCGGATTAACACGCGTGAAGTATACTTATTACGTTTCATATTAGGAGATATTTAATAAAAAAATGAAATAATAAATTTAATAAAACAAGAAAATAAATCATACAAAAATCTCAATGAACGAGAGATAGAAATACCACAAATAACATACAAATCGAGAGATAGCTATACTTATCTTCTACACTATTCGCGATCGAGAGAGAGAGCTCACAAAAATCGTTATAAAACATACGACCTGTTTCAGTTGTCGTTCGTCTTCTTCTCTGTATGCAAGGGACACTTTGGAGATAAAGTTCATTTACTTCTTCGTATGGGAGATCACTATGTGCACAAATATAAAGGTATCACTTCTATGTGCAGACTCTAGACTTATTCTGTATGTGACTCGTCTAAGGACGTTGGTCATCAGGAGGGAAACGTATGTGGAGTTTGGACGCTTTCGGATCTGTCGCTGAACTCCTCGAATTCTGACAAGTTCCCTGTATATCTTCGGAATACCGACCAATCATCGGCCAGTAACTCTTTCATGAGAACGGATGAAAGGGGAATGAATGAGGGGTAACCATTTCCCATCTGAGCAGGATTTTAACCAGATAAGGGAAAGTCAGAGGATGTTCTCTTCTGTGAAAGGAAGTAACATCTGTTATCTGCCTTTTCCCACGTTAAAACAGTATTTTTCTCACCAAAAATGAAGTAATATTTGGTGACAATATTTAACATAATTAATAAAATTATTAGCTTAGACCCAGGGGCCTTTCGGGTCTCACACTTTATTGAAACAAGAAAAGACACAATTTGTCCATTATTTTATTTTTTTTTTAATGCCTATTTCATAACAGCAGTGGTGGATTTCCACACAGATGTATGTCTATCCTTATATATTAATTCATATCCTTTTCCGTAGAAAGATAGTATTTACTATTAAATATTTTAAATTCTAAATTAAACTAATATTTGGAAATATTTATGATTAATATGAAAACTATAATGTTTAAATCAAAATTTAAAACATATAAACAGAATGTTTAGTTAACTGAAAAATCATTCAATTTTGTTTTTAAGGTGGGAATTGATTGGAGTAACGTCTATAATGAGCTTTGTCATAAAAACTTAATTTTTCAATTTTGTTGGCTTATTTTGATTGTCTTTTCAGTCATGTATAGTTTTGATTCTGTTACAATCGTAATAGATTACTGAATAATTAGGAATTATTCTAAAGTTAAATTTATTTAAAATAATTTCATTTATAAGTTTGTTGTTAGGAGGATTTTGTACAAACTAGTAAACTAAACTCAGTAAACTAGAGTATCAAGATAGGTTAATTATGTATTAAACAAATTATAAACAAATCTGACAGGTTGATGGATGGTTGAAGACAATTTTTCTCAATAATGCTGTAAAAGAATTTGGTTTGTTATTTTTAAATAATGTGTTCAAAAGTTTGCTGTCATGCAGGTTTTTATTTTTCCAGCTGTTATGTATATAACACAGAAAAGTGTGTTATATACATAACAGCTGGAACACAGAAAAGTGTGTTATATACATAACAGCTGGAACACAGAAAAGTGTGTTATATACATAACACACTTTACCTGTAAAGTGTGTTTTATGCATAACACACTTTACATATATTTGTGTAAAGAAAATTTTTGACATATTTGATCCTCTGGGATTTTTGCAGTCTTGACATTTTGTTCCCTAAAATAAATGGAAAAAAAAGAAAGAAAAAACAGGAAAAAATTCTGTGTACATACATGTATTGGCATCTGTTTCATTTAATATCTCAGGATGGGGTAAAGGTTAAGGAATGAAATTTGGCATGGTAACTTGTATATAAGGGGCATTAGATTCTGTTGGTGGTTAAAAGTTGAGGGAGTGGGAAATATAGGGGTTGTGTCAATGGGGTTGGACTTACTGAAAGTTTTACTTGTTATTGGCATTTACAATATTTTTAAAAACTCATCTCTACCCTCAAAATTAAACCATTTGCTTTTTTACATAGTCTGTCTATGAAAGAATTAAGAGCATCATCATGTGTGATGTTGCTTCAGTTAAACCAATCAGCACATTTCTTAATGATGTCAGCACTTTTTGCTTAATATGTCATGCAGTGTGTGGTGTGAATTTTATTTTATTTTCTCTCACTAAAGATGGCAGAATGACTTTTCTATTAATTGTGTTAATTTTTTATTGCATGTATTAACCGTAAAGAATCATACATTTATTAAAGAATCATACAACTATAGTGAACTTCCTTGTATTCCAATACTAGAACATGAAGCTTTCACAACACTTTATAATGATGGTGACATGTTTAACAAATGAGGAAGAAACCAGAAGTAACTTGCTGCAACTAATCAATTAATGGCTGATGCTCATTTGTTAATATCTAAGTTGATTCTTTCAATAGATGGACTACAGTAATTGTTATAAAAAATAACTTTTATATTATTATCTGTAAACATATGGTACCATGCACAGTTTTAACGTTGTGCTAGTGTCATAATGTTTTTTTAAACTGAAATATATTTTTAAATGGAGATTTTTATCATAATTCAATAAAATTACTCCTTTTAAGCTTTTGTTATTACTTAAATCTTATATCCTAGCGTAATTGAAATTATTGGACTTCCTAATGATCCTCTTACCCTCCTTTTCAAATGCCTGGAAAGTTGAGCAAGAGTCCTTGTTTTAATTTAAATTATAAATTTTCTATGTATTTGACAAAAAATTGTTTCAGTAACTCTCTAAAGATATAAACATATATAGTGTTGCCTCGTACTTCAAATTTAATTTCATTCTGTTTGAAGTCTTAATCAATTTTTCTCATTGGAAACAATGGAAAGCAAATTAATCCATTCCCAGATCATAAACAATATTCATTTTGATAATCTTAAAACAGCAAATACATATAGTAAAAATAACACAATTAAATGAACTAATAATAAATTAATATATTTTGTTTTGTTTTCTGAAACTGTGTTTTCGTATTTATTGACTGCTGAACACAAGACTGTGTTATTTATTAAACACTTTGCGTTTTCCTCTTTATTCAGTTGATAGGGCACTTTTACACGTTTTGGGTGCTTTGCCCCTCATCAGTCAACTGATAAGAAAGAACATATATAATATTGGATTATTACATTTTCCAAATTAAATAATACAAACTCAATTCAAAAACATGTATATTTTAAAAACGTACCATTAAACACGCAATGTATGCAATGACACTTATACAGCACAAGTTCACATTCTCTTTACTGGGAGGATAAGTTGACTACATCAACGCTATAAAATCTACGTACATCTGATTAAGCAATAAAACACTATATAAATATACAAGCTTATACGGATATAGAGCAAAATCATACTAAGTTTGATCTAGTGCTGTTTCTTACTGTTAAGTAGACGTAATACATCTTTCATCTTCTTACTAAAGTTGATGAATATATTGGCTGATTCCTTTCCAAGATTGATGGATATATTTGGCTGGCTTCTTTCAATTTTTCCTTGGCACATAACAGGATCAGATAAACTTCACTTAACTTAACTTATTATAACAAAATTTGTTTTTGGTTCTTTACACAATATTGAGCTTGGTTGCTAATTTGCATTTTTAACTATTTATGACAGTCGGAATTTACGTAATATTTGGAATAGTCAAAAACAGCCAAATAAAACAGAATTCACTAAAATATCCTTAAAATTTTTCTTTAAAAAGCATTTAAAAAATTTTTATTTTTACAATATTTTCAACCAATCTTTGCTTATTTTTACGCTTAGATTCTTATTTATACAATTTCTGGAGTTTATAATAGCCACACTTTCTTTAAATTTCCTACTATATGTATTCTTTTCTTTATATAAGATTTTTACATTAGCTTTATCTATATTACAGTTATTTAGTAGGCAATGATCATGAAAGACTGAATTTAATCTGCGATATTTCATATCTGCAATATGTTCTTTTAATTTTGTATTTAGCTTACGTTTGGTTTCACCTATATAAATATTGGCATCTTTACAAATACATGGGATCTCGTAAACTACATTCTTGATTTCTTCTTTGGTCTCTTTACTTTTTGTACATTTTTTGTTTTTTATTCTGGCTTGAAGTTTTTTGTACTTAGGTGTCTTGTCTATTTTTTGTAACCTTGTATTCCTGCTTTTCAACTCTTTATATATAATTTCCTTATGGTCTATCGGGAGTTGCCTGAATTTTTCACTTTCTATTAGTTCTTATTTTTTAGTTTTTACCCATTCTGCATTTACTATGATGAGCTGTTTTGATTTATCGGCTTTAATTATCTCTAGTTTATTATCCACCAAAAAGTTCTATAGTTTACTAATTTTATTTTTATATCTGTAATAATTCTTATCTTTTATCACAGTTTTGCCTTGTTCTTTTGTTATATATTTCTTTATCTTATTGCTGAGACTCATTTTTACAAATTGTGATTCCGTTTCTTGCAGGGTGTTACATATGCGGTCTAAACTCGATATTATTGTAAGAACTTCCCATTTATTGGGGCCACTAAAATCTAGGCCTTTGCATATTGTTTCAAGAATATCTCCGGGAATTTTAACTTGAGTTTTGTTTTTCACTAAAGATTTTCTCTGTTCGTCTATTTCATCATTAGACGGATATTGAAATTTCTTAACAAGTTTCTTAAACATATTAGTAATTACTTAGATTTTTAGTTTGTTCTTTTTCTTCATTTAGGTGATATTCTATTTTATTAGTTTTAATTTTTCTAAGATTACGTTTTAAACGTCTAAGTTTAATATATTTGTATTTTATAGCAGCTGACCTTAGTATCTTGTGATTAAAGTAATTCCTGTTCCTTGTTGGGATGACTTTTGTGATGGATTTGGGGAGGAGAGCTTCTACAAGACATCACAGATATAAAAATAGGAGAAAGTTTTAGAACTGCCAGTTTAGACATTATTGATATGTACCCCTCCATGTCATGGGAAATAGTTGAAGAAACACTAAAACAGATTAATATAGAACCAGAAATAATAGACCTAATAGAATTTTCTTATAGAAGTAACTATTTTGAAATTGATGGAAACTATTATACTCAAAATAAAGGGATCAGTATAGGATTCATAGGACCAAAACTTGCTAAAATAGTGATGATAGATATAGGCAAAAAGATTAACAAAATACAAGGAATAAAATTTTATAAATGATATGTTGACGACATTCTGATCATATACGACAATACAGAAATTACAATTAAACCAGGGCTGTGGAGTCGCGTAAAAATCTACCGACTCCGGCTAAAACACCAAAACTCCACGACTCCGATTCAACAGACCTGCCAGGGCTGTGGAGTCGCGTAAAAATCTACCGACTCCGGCTAAAACACCAAAACTCCATGACTCCGACTCCGACTCAACAGCCCTGCCAGGGCTGTGGAAGTCGTGTAAAAATCTACCGACTCTGGCTAAAACATCAAAACTCCACGACTCCGACTCCACAGCCCTGAATTAAACAGATAGAAGTAATTGTAAATAATATACATAAAGGAATCCAGTTTAAGATAGAAGAAGAAGACATTGTCAGCAATAGTATAAATTATTTAGATATTGTTATTAAAAGGAACGTAAATAGCTTAGAATTCGAACCTTTTAAAAAGTCTTGTTCCATTAATACAACCATTAAATATGATTCTCACATACCACTATATATAAAACAAAACATCTTTAATATGGAATATAATAAAATTAAAACTAGAACCAGCAAGCCCACCAATATGGCCAAACATATACATGACTTAAAAATAGAAATTTATTTTGGATGGATACACTAATCAATTAATTAGTACATGGGAAAAAAAAATAAATGATAAAATAACTAACAAGAAACATGATCAGAAAAAACAAAGCCCAGATATGAAATACATAAGTTTTCCATATATAAAAGGCTTATATGAAGAAATTAATAAAAAAAAAATGCAGAAAGTAAATATAAAACTTGCACCTAAGTACAAAAAACTTCAAGCCAGAATAAAAAACAAAAAATGTACAAAAAGTAAAGAGACCAAAGAAGAAATCAAGAATGTAGTTTACGAGATCCCATGTATTTGTAAAGATGCCAATATTTATATAGGTGAAACCAAACGTAAGCTAAATACAAGATTAAAAGAACATATTGCAGATATGAAATATCGCAGATTAAATTCAGTCTTTCATGATCATTGCCTACTAAATAACTGTAATATAGATAAAGCTAATGTAAAAATCTTATATAAAGAAAAGAATACATATAGTAGGAAATTTAAAGAAAGTGTGGCTATTATAAACTCCAGAAATTGTATAAATAAGAATCTAAGCGTAAAAATAAGCAAAGATTGGTTGAAAATATTGTAAAAATAAAAATTTTTTAAATGCTTTTTAAAGAAAAATTTTAAGGATATTTTAGTGAATTCTGTTTTATTTGGCTGTTTTTGACTATTCCAAATATTACGTAAATTCCGACTGTCATAAATAGTTAAAAATGCAAATTAGCAACCAAGCTCAATATTGTGTAAAGAACCAAAAACAAATTTTGTTATAATAAGTTAAGTTAAGTGAAGTTTATCTGATCCTGTTATGTGCCAAGGAAAAATTGAAAGAAGCCAGCCAAATATATCCATCAATCTTGGAAAGGAATCAGCCAATATATTCATCAACTTTAGTAAGAAGATGGAAGATGTATTATGTCTACTTAACAGTAAGAAACAGCACTAGATCAAACTTAGTATGGTTTTGCTCTATATCCGTATAAGCTTGTATATTTATATAGTGTTTATTGCTTAATCAGATGTACGTAGATTTTATAGCGTTGATATAGTCAACTTATCCTCCCAGTAAGGAAAACATGAACTTGTGCTGTATAAGCTTCATTGCATACATTGCATGTTTAATGGTACGTTTTTAAAATATACATGTTTTTGAATTGAGTTTGTATTATTTAATTTGGAAAATGTAATAATCCAATATTATATATGTTCTTTCTTATCAGTTGACTGATGAGGGGCAAAGTGCCCAAAATGTGTAAAAGTGCCCTATCAACTGAATAAAGAGGAAAACGCCAAGTGTTTATTTAATAACACAGTCTTGTGTTCAGTAGTCAAAAAATTAAAATATGAAAACATTGCTAGATGCCACACGTGCATTGCTTCCATGCTTCGTAATAAGTTTCTTTTTCATCTCAATCATCGATATTACAGCCTTCCTCTTACTTGTTAGACTTTGTTGCTTCCATACATTTCTTGGATGCCGTGGTTAATAAGTAACAGTTGTATTTATTGGCTTGAACAAAATGTTTTTGAGTATTTTTAACAGGTCTTGTTACTTAATGTAGTTGTGTGATTTAATTATTATAACAGTTGTGAAATTTAACGTTATTGCTAATTTGAGATATTATTCTTTGTTTAGAAGTTTATTTTATGTTTTGAGCACATTTTTTCACTGTGCATGCAGTTCCAACTCTGAAGCAAATTTTCGCAAATTTAGCATTTGAAGTATGAGGTACCATTGTGTTATCTTAAAAAATCTATATACAGTAGATCCCCCTATAAGACGGTAGATACGTTCCGTTCTTTATGAATCAATTTTGTAGGAATCATAGTTTACGGACTACGGCTGTTTGAAAGGTTTTCTTTCATAAAATTAATCGATTCTAGACTAATTCGACTCAACATTTCCAAAATACGTATATTTTTTTTAAAATAATCCGTATAAACTACGTTATAAACAAAAAATTGTAGGATTACTTACCGAGTGTGTACCCTTTGACTACGCTCGTTGCTAAAGCTTGGTTTCGTCGCGGAACAGCGCATCAAATTGCGGCCGCGATTTCTGATATTATTTTTCTGCGAAAACTTCGTTGACCTTTGGAGACATCATTAATATAAATAATTTTTATGGCCGTTAAATAAGAAATGTTTCTTTCACAAGAAATGTATAAAATTACAGTACTAAACAGACGATAGGTCGCCTAACTCGCCGTAGCGTGACGCTAGACGGCGAAAAATATATATTTAATTATAATAAAGTTACAATAAATTAAGTTAATATATAATTATATATACAGTACCTAATTTATATATAATTAATATATAATTATATGTACAGTACCTAATTTATATATAATTTATATAATACTGTCCAGACGATAGAAATCTCTCCGTAGCGTGGCGCTACGGACGGCGGGTAAGTAGTTCGGCTGCCCGATGACGTTTTACGTATTATAGGAGTTATTTTTACCGTTGTTTACGGATAATGCCACAATTTTTATAGGAATCATAACTATAGGAAACGCTTTTATAGGGGGATCTACTGTATATAAAAATGAGTGTGTGTGTGTGTGTGTGTCCTTCATGCATTACCATACCCTTTATCCGATTGCGTGAAACTTTGGGAAGTTGTTTAATACACTCTGGCATAGTACATTTATCCTACGATAGATGGCGTGCGTTTACACGAGCATTCGAACACTGTGTGTTCGATCGATTTCAAATTGTGAATACCATTTTCCCCCTTCGAAAAATATCTCTATATATGCATTTGTGAACTGTTATTTATGATATTTGTAATAATTTTTGTTTAATCACTTTATTTCAAGTTTTTTTTGCTAATTATGTATTCGCTTGAACTTTGTTAAAACTTTAACTGTACCCCAAACAACAACTGAAGTTGTAGGAAGAAATTTGCGTATTTTACCGATCTAGGTATCCCCCTTTTCCAAATTTTAATATCAGCTCAAAATAATTTAAAAAGACAAATTACAATAAAATGGTTTATTATCCAACTATCAGAAATTTCAGAACACGCCAAGGAAGAGAGGAAGGAGCAATTAAAAAATTAAAATTATAAAGGATTAAAAAATATATATATATAAATGGGGAATATCGCACTTCTAACAATCGCTGCAAGTGTATGGGCTAAATTTGGAAAATCCATGCTTATTGCGTGGACAACTGTATGTGGCCGGCTCACGCATCGGAAAACTTTTTGATTTATTCGTGTACACACCAGATGGAAAAACAAAAAATATTGTGTATCCACAAACACTCCAATAAATAACGACACTTTGAAATGCTTTTCCGATGAAAATGAATAATAATAATAAGTTTCAATAAAAATGATAAAATGTAAATTGAATTTTATCATAATGAGTTTGCTTGAATTTCCTTTCTTCTGAGATCGCAGCAATGTGCGACAGTAATTGTAAGCTAGTATTGAATATATATTGATAAAATTTCACACCTTAATCCCCCAGCAAAATTTTATTGCAAACATTTTCAAATGTATTAAACATCTATCTTCAGGCAAATTATTATTGAATAATACAGAAAAATTAATAAATGGAACATATATTCCATGGGTTTAAATCTAATTAAAAAACAAATAAATGATGGATGTAATTAATGGGTAATCCTCATTAATGCTTCACTGGCTTAAAAATTCCAATCTGGTCTTTGTTCTATTTAACATTTCAAAACCTACTCCTGTACTCCTGTACTGCTTGGCTGACAACACAGAGTCAAAATCACAAAAGCTGGATATCATTAAAGTAACAAAATTTTGTATTTGCACATGGAAATAAAACTTTGCTGAAGGAATAAGTTGTGGAACTTTATTAGTTGAACCATCTGAAGTTTGACTTTTGTAAAAATATAAGAAATATCTAATTGTTTAAAATTGATATTTTTATATTTTAAATTGAGAAATTAATAAATCTATCATGAAAAGTTTTTGTTTTTCCTTGACAGATTTGTTTTAAATCTTTCTATTTTTTTTAGGTGTTAGAGAAAATGAGGCCTATTGATCAAAAATTAAAATATCAAATTGATAAACTCTTGAAATCAAGTGTAGCAGGAAACATTGGTGAGTAATGTATTTTTACATGGTATAGTAAATATTTTTTATATTGTTAATCTTAAAATATATCTTTACACAGTAGAAAGATTGTACATATGTGTATATATTAAGTTTATTCATTACTCAAAAATGGCTAAAATAAATTATCATTATTGAAAAAAATGTTTTGTATAAAGTTTAACTGTTAAATTTAATCATAAGTTACATCTATAGGATCATTATATGCATCTGTGATAGATGCAATAATTTATAATAACAAAATAACGAATGATACAATAATATTAAATACTATAAATAATATTAATGAAGATATAAAATTTGATATTGAATAAGAAAAATGCAACCAAATAAACTTTTTAGATATAACAATAACTAATGAAATAGACCAGGGCTTCTTAAACTTTTTATATTCACGACCCCATTTATGATTGTGAATTTTTTCACGACCCAAAAAAAAATCTAAAATAAAGATATATACAAATTTGCAAAAACAATAATGGTCTACTACCACAGTTCACTCTTGTGTTACAATGGAACAGAGACAACTGAATACACTGAAAAGCAACAACACTACACTAGTTCACACTACAGCATTGCTGAATCATTGTCTCGCTGCACCAGAAAAGACACAAAGCACAACTCACGAAACCTATGACACAAAGCGTGCCATTTTTAAACTCTCACAAATTATTTTCAATATTTTGCATTAAAATCTCACAACCCCAAGATTTTGCTAAGCGACCCCAAATGCGGTCATGACCCATAGTTTAAGAAGCCCTGAAATAGATAAATTTTCTTTTAAAACATTTAAAAAGCCATGTAACGTCAATAAAATCATCGATTATCAATCCTGCATCCCTGAAACTATAAAAAAGAACACCTACATAATGGGTCTAAAAAATATACATACAAGAACTACTAATAATATGAATCATAAAATTGAATTAAAAGAATTAGAGAATACATTTATTTTTAATAATTATCCCAGTTACAAATTAAAAATGTGGCACAACTAGTATTATAAAAACAGATTTAATATCAAATATAAAAAAGATAAGAATTATAAAGCTGTTCCTTATATCAATGATGTTTATAATAACTGTAGTAAGTTTTTAAAAAAAGAAAATATTGTTTTGGCCCCATCTTTGACCAATAAAATTTTACATACTGAGATCGTATCATGAATAATTACCCCAGTTACAAATTAAAAATGTGACACAACCAGTATTATAAAAACAGATTTAATATCAAAAATAAAAAAGATAAGAATTATAAAGTTTTTCCTTATATCAATGATTATAATAATTGTAGTAAGATTTTTAAAAAAGAAAATATTGTTTTGGCCCCATCTTTGACCAATAAAATTTCACGTAATATTTACAATAATAATAATAATAAATATAAAATTAATGTTTATAAATTTAAAAAAATCAGGAGTTGTATATAAAATTAATTGTAATTGCCAAAAACCAAAAAATTATATAGGTGAAACTAGTAGAATGTTAGAATTAAGAATTAAAGAACATGAAGCAGCAATTAGATTGAAATACAATAATTCTCCGTGGTTCAACCATATAAAAAATAGTAATTGTCAAATAGATAGAAATAATATAAAAGTAATTCATTTGGAAAAAGATATGTATNATCTATACTAATATTATAAAGAGGTAATGTTTGTAAGTAAGTATGTATGTAAGTAAGTTTGGATGTAGCAGGTAATCTCCAAAACTACTCATCCGATTTCAAAAATTCTTTCACCAATATTTAGAATGGAACTTCAGGGTGGACATAGGCTGTATATTATTCCGTTAAACATTCATATAAATTAAATGATATCATCTATGGTTAAGGCTTTTATGTCCAACAGATGGCACTATGAGTACGACGCCCTAAGTTTGCTTTTCTGTGAGGCATTATGCTTTTCTGTGAAAATGAACTAAAGCAGATCATCTTCTATCTATCTATATAAATAAAAATGTAATGTTCGTTTGTTCTACCGGTTTCTTTGAAATTTTGACACAACGCTGCATTCGAATACACACATGTTTTTATATAATATACATGTCAAAATTCAACCACTGAAGGAAGATGGTTAGGATTAAGGCTTACGGTAAAGAACTCTGCTTCTATTTATATTATTTTAGATGCGGGTTTTTGCGTTTTTGATTGCGTTTTAATAGGGTACGTCAAGAGAATGTACACTAAGAAGAAATTTTTTGAAAAATTCCCCCCCCATGGGGGAAGTGTTATAAATTTATAATAGTTACATTTTGAGCCACAACATGTGGCGGGGTTTGCTAGTTGTAGAATATACACATTCTTTAAAAGTTGTGCTCATAAAATCTTATATAAGTACATGTTAAAAGTAAGTATCGTGTTATATTGTTATTTTATTAAGATATATGATGTTATAAAGTATAAAATGATTAATATATTAAGTTTTCCATATTAAAGTTGGAAAATGTATTTGTAGTGTTTTTAATGGCTGTATTATAAAATCTTTTCAATGTTACCCGCTATACACCATGGTTTTAAAAGACAGAACCATAGGTATCGTATAAGTGTGACAATTTTTAAGTATGATAGTTTTATGTCAGTAAATATGATCTACACATGAGGAATTTTGTCATGTTACTAATTGTGTGTTTTAATAATTTGTAGTATTGCACGGAAGAGGGACTTAACATTTATATAAGTCTGAAATGCATATGTGGAAACAATAAAAGAAGTGTCTAACCTGAAAGCTGTAGTGATAGTCTATAGAATTTAATGTCAGATTAAAGAGACATATATACATACATATTTAGAAAGTTATGTAATTTAATTTTAAGATGACAAACTGAAAATTCAAATAATAAAAAAACATGTGTAAAAAACTTAAAAAACATTGTAAAATTCAAATAATAAAAAACATAATTCTTAAAAGATGTAAAATTTTAAGAATTTTTCAAAGGAAAAAACTGCTTAATTTATGATATAAATGCCATTAAATTTTATTCATTTATTTTTTATTAAAGTATTATAATTGAACATTTATTTAATATTTTCACATTGATAATGATTTTATCTTTTATAGATCCCAATGATCCCATTCATTTGAAACCTAATATTGGAAATATACAGAACAAGGTCAGTATTTTTAAATAAATTCTACAGTTGAAATTGTAAAAATTCTGTACTAGAAAACAGATACACATCACTTGTAAAGTTATGATAAAAGATGATTTTTTCCATGCTCTATGACATCATATTAATTACAAATTCCTAAACCACTATGAAGAAGTTTGAAGTTTGTTGTTAAATTAGGGAATGCTATAAAGTTTACATAGTTTTTACATTGAAGTATGTTTAACTGAAGACCCCTTTTCATTTAAACCAACTTTTGCACTCACATCATTTATAAACTGGATTGAACCATTATTAATGTTTCAGATGCATTTTAGACATTCACATATATTGAAGTCTCTTTTCAGTTGTCATAACATTAGTTGCATAAAGTTTTCTATGCAGAATTTTTTGAATTGTTTATGATTGTTAATGTAATACTCTTAATTACAATTTGTAAAAGTTAAAAATAAAGATGCTGTATGAGGCTAATGTCAGATTGTCACAGATGAGTGTGAAAACACAGATACTTTTTTTTCTATTCATGGACAGAAAAGTAATTGTCAGATGAGCACTATTTTTTCATGGAGCACATTGGTAATCAGTTTCATTTCAGATGCATGTGTGTTAACATGGATCTCATAGATTGTGATGTTCTGTTTTTTAATACATACAGAAGTATTTAAAAAAAGGATATAGGCCATAATGGGTATGTCCTTTTGATTGTAACTGGCCTTCCTTTTTCTTATTGCTGTTTTTATAAAGTTCAAGCAAAGTTTCTCTCAATTCTGGCTCCTCACTAATTTATATGATCATTTTACTTACATTGATGTCTATTTTTTAAAATATAGTAGATCCCCCTATAAGACGGTAGATACGTTCCGTTCTTTATGAATCAATTTTGTAGGAATCATAGTTTACGGACTACGGCTGTTTGAAAGGTTTTCTTTCATAAAATTAATCGATTCTAGACTAATTCGACTCAACATTTCCAAAATACGTATATTTTTTTGAAAATAATCCGTATAAACTACGTTATAAACAAAAAATTGTAGGATTGCTTACCGAGTGTGTACCGTTCGACTACGCCCGTTGCTAAAGCTTGGTTTCGTCGCGGAACAGCGCATCAAATTGCGGCCGCGATTTCTGATATTATTTTTCTGCGAAAACTTCGTTGACCTTTGGAGACATCATTAATATAAATAATTTTTATGGCCGTTAAATAAGAAATGTTTCTTTCACAAGAAATGTATAAAATTACAGTACTAAACAGACGATAGGTCGCCTAACTCGCCGTAGCGTGACGCTAGACGGCGAAAAATATATATTTAATTATAATAAAGTTACAATAAATTAAGTTAATATATAATTATATATACAGTACCTAATTTATATATAATTAATATATAATTATATGTACAGTACCTAATTTATATATAATTATATGAACAGACGATACTAAACTCAATTTATCCGCCTAAACGTCCGTAGCGTGGCGCTACGGACGGCGGGAAAGTAGTTTGGCTGCCCAATGACGTTTTACGTATTATAGGAGTTATTTTTACCGTTGTTTATGGATACTGCCACAATTTTTATAGGAATCATAACTATAGGAAACGGTTTTATGGGGGGATCTACTGTACTCAGGTACCATATACCCTTCAGCAGGAATGACAGCAGGTTTTAGCTGGCAGCACTGGCACTTTTGTGGGGTGTTTTTCTGGGAACTGTCTGTTGTGCTGAATCAAATGTTTTTGATACTAGATTAACTTATAAAGTATAATTTTTTTGTTTTTATATTTTTCAATATATTTATTTTGTTTTTAAAAAATAAAGAAATAATTTTTAACGATACAATAGCCATGATTATTATTTTGAAAAGTTTACATTAGGCTTAACATCGACGAAAATTCAACGCAAAGCGACATGCAAAAGAGAAAAATTTCAACATTGGATAGGTTAATATATTTTTTCATACATAATCGGTTATCCGAAAAATATGTTATCCGAACAACCCCAGTTCTCAATTGATTCGGATAAATGACGCTCTACTGTAATACTAGTTATCAAATTTTAATATTTACATACATGAATGCTTAGTTTCTTGGTGTTTTGGATTTAGGAAGATACGGATGTGAAGAAGATTAAATTTCTTAAAATAGTTAAGATAAAATTCTAAATGTAGTGATTGATGTAAATACAAATATAATTTGATTATATTGCAGGAAAGCGAAGAAGAAATGTCTGGTTCTGAGGAGGAGGAAGACCAAAATGAAACAAAAAAATCAAAAGTATATGTGGCTCCTAAATTATTACCAATGCATTATGGTAAAGCATTTATTTTAATATTAAATGGCTTTAAGAAATAATTATCTAATATAATTCGTTTGATTTTAAAAATTTTCTAATAACTTGCATCATATATAGATGGAGATGATACACTAGAAGATAAGAGAAAGAAACTTTTTGATAAAGCTAGGAAGAGAGTTTTGAACAGTAGTATAATGCAAGAGTTGAAAAGAGAATTTGATGAAGGACCAGAAGAAATATGGGTAATTTTTTAATATTTTTATATATAGAGCATATATCAAAAAAATATTCTACATTGAATAATTTAACAATTTTGCATAATTAAATTTTTTTATAAAATGAAGAATTACACTTTTTTTTTATTTAAATAACATTTTACATATTTTTTGTATCAATTTCATTATCAGGAAAGCTTCTATTTACTTTAAGATATCTGGAAGACTTTTGAATTTTGAAATTACTCATTAGTTGCTAACAAGAAATTATTATGTGAGCTTTATGTCAAATTAATTAATACATCAAAACTTATTACAAATTTTAACTGATTTAAAAATTAACAAAATATTATTTATTTTGACAAATTAATTAATACATATTTATATGGTATAGAATTAATTTATTTCTTATTTTAAAAGTGACAGTATTAAATTGAAATTTGTATAGTTTTTCTCTTAATATTAATAATAATAATTAATTGACATACTTTAATTCATTAAAATAAATAACATTTTGATGCAAAAAATTAATCTTTATACAGGGTCTTCCAAAAAAAACTTTCATTTTAAATTACTGTAATTATGTTAATTATTAATTATTACTTGAGAAGTATGCATTGCATATCAATCGATAAAATAAATTGTTTCAGTTTTATCAACCATCTGTGTTCAAATGTTTTTCATATGCTATCTATAGGAAGCACTGTGAACAAAAATGGTGACTCCACAATAGAGAAGATGTTTTGTGTTTGCAGAACTTTGACTCAGTCATCATTATTCAACAAGAATGCTTGCCCTTATATGGTGGATCACTTTGAAATTATCTGCAAAACTCACATTGCATGATGATAATTGACTCTGATTTTGTGAACTGCATAACGTGATGCTCTGCTGCAGAGTTGCCATTTTTGTTAACAGTGCATTCTAGAGGTAGCATACAAAAATACATTTGAATGCAGATGGTAGGTAAAATTCAAACAGTTTACTCTATCAGTTAGTGTATAATGCATGCTTCTCAGGTAATAATAAACATAATTACAGTAATTTAAAATGGTGATATTTGTTCTGAAGAACTTATATTAAACATGTATTGTGTTATTGAATGTATAACATTATTTAATTTAAAAATCAAATGTTATGCTAATTATTGCTGAATTTCTATGTAAAGAATTCTTTGAATAGGAAATGCTCTAGTAGTTGAAACAAAACACAGTGTGGTGTAATGATTCTTTATTCACCACAAAATGATCCTTGTACTTACATTAGTAATGAAAAAAAGTAACTCAAATGCATTTTATATGAAAAAATCAAACAGAAGGTGCTATACTATTTTTATATTGAAATTGAAAAGAATGTTAGGATTGAAATAAATACTTTTATGCATTTATATTGAAAAATAGACAGTAATTTTCTGTATTTTTATTTTGTTTTTTAGTAAAAGCTATTTCACTTCAACAAACAATTCTAACTTTATTTGCATAATTGAAAATTTTGCATGAAATGTTTTCTTGAAATAAAGCTGTTTTGAAGGCATCAAAAAAGTTGTTGTTTGAAACTCTCCTTGGATACATGTTTCAGTCTCATTATGAGTATAGTAATTGTAATGTAATGTAATGTAATATCTGTCTGACAGGCACAAATGAGTTGGCATTTTAACCAATTTTAATATTTAGCAGTACAAAAAATAAATATTTTTTTATTTATTTGACTTATGTTTATGCAGAAATTAAACTATTAAATAGGGATATTTTTAAATGTAAAAGGACATAACTTCAACTTTTGACAGAAAAATTCATGGAAAAGAGAAATTTAAAATATAAAACTTCATAATATGGAAGTTTGACTATGTGATTATTAAATAATTTTATTGCACATTTGATGATGATAAACCAAATTTCTTCAACTTAAAACTAAAATATGAATTATAAATTTATTTAAAAGTGAAGCTGGAATTATATATGCATGTGCATGGCAGCCCAAAAAGAAAAGTACATGTACAAGTAAACAGATTTAGCGTAGAAAAATACAAGTCTTCTACTTGGAAATAGAAAATTAAAAGTTTTCTTATATATATATATATATAAGACTGTCCAAAGAATAAAGTTCTGTTCTATATTTTATATGGCTCTTTTGGTGCTGAATCATTGTATTTTGCCCTGTGTTATTAATTTTGAATCATAAATTTGATTTTTTTTTTCAATTTCTATTCCAAATCATTCTTATAAATATATAAAGATGCATTGCTGATTGCCGTATATTAAATTGAAATGAATATAGCCATGGTGGCCAAACTGCAGCTCCCATATATTTAATTATTATAATTACCAGTAAATATACCAGAATACGTATCCATTATATAAAATATTAGGTAACCAAAAAAGTTCTGTCGTTTTTTGTGAAACTACAAAGTTTAAAGAATGTTACATGCAATACACAATAGATGACACTAAAATTCCAGCAATATGTTAATCAAGATTTAATGCTGACTCACCTTATATAAAGAGAAGTGGAAAGGTTATCTCTTAATATTATAAAAATTGACTTGAAGATGAGTACTCCAAACTCTGTAATTCGTGCTTGTATGTTGTATGAGTTTAAACTTGGAACAAGTGCTGTGCAAATGGCTCAAAAAATATGCCAGGCTTTTGGACAAGGTTCTGTTAGCACTCACACCACCCAAAGATGGTTTACAAAATTTTCTTCCGGCAATGAGTCGCTTAAAGATGCGCCATGAGAATGATGTTGAATTACAGGCTGCAATCGAAGAATATTCTGCTCAAACTTGTCAGATGTTAGCACAAAGGTTCTCCGTAAGTGATGAAACTGTCCGTTTACATTTGCATTGTCTTGGGAAAGTTTACAAGCTCAGTAAATGGATACTTCATCAATTGGCACCTGCCAATATTGTGCATATGGTGGACTGCAAATGGAATTGTTCACTATGAACTTATACCATCTGGCCAGACTATTACTGCTAATGTCTACAGTGACCAACTGCATTGAGTTCACCAATCACTTTTGAAAAAACCACCAGCTTTAGTGAACCATAAAGGCGTTCTTTTCCTACACAATAATGCTATAGACATCATGTTGCGCGTGTGACCTCTGACACAATTCAGACCCTTGGATGGGAACCTCTTTTGCACCCTCCTTATTTCCCTGACATTAGCCCTTCTGACTATCACCTATTTTTAAGCCTAGATAATCATCTGCGAAATTGACAGTTTAGAAATAGAGAGGTTATAGAAACGGAATTAGGGAAGTTTTTCAACTCTAAAAATCGTGACTTTTATAAAAATGGAATTTATAAGCTTGTTTCCTATTGGGAACAGGTTATTGAATGTGAGGGTGGTTATTTTGATGAATAAATTGTGTTATTTCCTATACATTTTTATGTTTGTTTTCTTTCAACAAAAAACGACAAAACTTTTTTGGTTACCTGATACAAACACCACATTCTCTATTGAAACTTGTATTTTTGATAATGATATATAGTTCCTGTTGTGAGAAGGTTTGGCCAGCCCTGGTATAGTAAGTGAGAAGTACAGTTATAAATACTATTAAGCAAATATTCATATTAGAACATTTTTGTGATATCAATATAGTTGTGAAATAACAAATCCGAAAATATTATCAGTATATTTTGTTTTTTGATTATATGGAATGTAATGAAATGTAAGTTAAAAGGAAGTATTCCCTTTTCAAAACAAATTTTTAATGTAAAATATTTTGTTTTTAATCATTGAATAGTCATTGACTGTAAAAAAGTTCAGAGAATGTTTCAAGCATTAAATAGAGTAATATAAAAACACTGCTTTAAATTGTTTATAATTAATTTTTTTGAAATATTACACACAAAATACTTTATAAATTCATATGGTTTCTTAATGACTTGTAAAATTGAATGTAAAATAATCTTTCTTTTTTACATAGGATTCAGTTGGCCATCATAAATTAAGACAAAATAAAGAAATGAAGGAAAGACAAGAGTAAGTACAGAGTTTTGTTGAAAAAATCACTTATGTCTATTAGATAAGTTCTCTTGTGTTGATACAGACATTGATTATTGCTATTCAGAAAATAAACTTTTATTATAAACAGCTTTTAATTACATTTTAGTAAATGGTTACATTATTATATGTCTTAATTAGGAAAAATGAATTCCTGTCATAATTTATGAATTAAAATCTTAAAGATGTATGTTCTACTGTTGATAAATCTGTTCTGTCTCTCTCTATATAAAATACAATAGAGCATCGATTATCCGACTCAATTGGGGACTGGGGTTGGTTGGATAATTGAAAAGTCGGATAACCGAAAAGTATGAAAAAATCCATTATTAGTGTAGTATATTATTATATCCCATGTAATTAGTATATTAGTATATTGCTATTAACCTACTTTGTGTTGAATTTTTATCAATGTTAAGCCTAACAAAAATTTTTTTAAATAATAATCGTCGC